>NC_087473.1:9062115-9264138 GCF_036321535.1 Camelus dromedarius | reverse complement strand
ACTCAGGTTTCCACTGAAAACTGCAGGAAATTAAAAGAAGCACTAGGAAACAGACTTACATACCAGAGTAATAATTTCTCCTTCAAAGTTATTACATTGTGTCAGATAAAAGATAGACTCTCCACAAGCTAGTTTTTGAGAGATAAGTTTGTGTGAAAACCATTCTTACCCTATCTTGTTGGGAAAACTTTTTTTTCCAGTTGAAAACTACACTCCTTACATATATCAAGGGAAATAACAAGCACCAAGTTGGTTTTTCAGTGATAAATTCAAGAATTTCAAATCATACTAGGAAACAAACTGAGAATGCAGAGTAAAAGTATCTTCTGCAAAGCGATCGCTTTGCGCTAGATGAATGAACTTCTCTCCACATGCTCAGTTCTGTGACATAGGTGTGTTTGAAAGCCGTCATTCAACTAGCTTGTTGGGAAAACAAAGATTTTTTAAGTTTGACGGTTACACTCCATTCATATATATGCGTAGGTACAAGCACCAGCTCGGTTTTCGACTGAAAACTGCAGTAACTTCAAAGTAGATTAAAGGAAACAGACTGAGAAATTAGAGTAAATATTAATCTTTCCAACCGTTCCATTTTGCTAAATGAAGGAACATCTCTACACATTCTCAGATCTGAGATATAAGTGTGTTTAAAAGCAGTCCTTCACCTGGTTTTTCAGGAACACAAGCTTTCTCATCAGTAGCAAACTACACTCCATACTTATATTTAGGGTAATAGAGGTACCAACACAGTTTTCCTGTAGAAACTGCAGGAATTTCAAAGCGGCTCTAGGAAAAAGACTGAGAATCCAGAGTAAATATTTATCATACAAACAATTCAATTTGTCCAAGATGAACGAACGTCTCTTCACATGCTCAGTTCGGATATGTAACAGTGTGTGAACACCATCCTTCAACTAGCTTGTTGGAACACAAACATACTTTAAGTTTGCAATTTGCACTCCATACATATATATGGGTAGTTACTAGCTCCAAATCGGTTTTCCACTGAAATCTGAAGGAACCTCCAAGCAGCAGTAGGAAAGAGTGTGAGAATCCAGAGTAAAATGTTCTCCTACAAAGCGTTCAAATTGTGCCAGATGAAAGAACGACTCTCCAAAAGCTCATTTCTGAGAGATAAGTGTGTGTGAAAACCATTCTTCCCCTATCTTGTTGGGAAAACAACATTTTTTTCCGGTTGAAATCTACACACCTTACATATATAAAGGGAAGTAACCAGCACCAACTTGGTTTTTCTGTGATTAATTCAGTAATTTCAAATCATACTAGGAAACAGACTGAGAATGCAGAGTAAAAGTATCTTCTGCAAAGCGATCGCATTGAGCTAGATGAAGGAACTACTCCCCACATGCTCAGTTCTGAGACATAGGTGTGTTTGAAAGCTGTCCTTCAACTAGCTTGTTGGGAACACAAAGAATTTTTAAGGTTGCCAATAGCCCTCCATACATATATATGGGGAGGTACAAGTTCCAACTCGCTATTGCACTGAAAACTGCACTAAAATCAAAGCGGCAAATTTTCCCTTGCAAACTCTTCCACTTATGCTAGATGAAAGAACGTCTCCCCAAATGCAATTTCCTGAGACATAAGTGTGTTTGAAAGCTGTACTTCACCTGGCATTTTGGGAAAACAAACTTTCTCATCAGTAGCATACTTCCTTCCATATATAGATATATAGGGAGTTAGAATTTGCAAATCAGTTTTCCTGTAAAAACTGCAGGAAATTCAAATCGGCACTAGGAAATAGACTGAGAAACAAGAGTAAATATATCCACTGCAAACAGTTCACATTTTCCTAGATGAACGAAAGTCTCTCCCCATGCACAGCTCTGATATAAAACAGTGTGTGAAAACCGTTCTTCACCTAGTTTGTTGGCAACACGAAGTTTCTTTTCATTTGCATAAAACACTCCGTACATTTATATGGGGTGGTACAATCTCCAACACGGTTTTCCACTGAAAACTGCATGAACTTCAAAGAGGAACTAGGACACAGACTGAGAAACAAGAGTAAATGTTTCTCTTGCCAACCGTTCCATTTTTCTAGATGAAGGAACGTCTCTCCACATGCTCAGATCTGAGATATAAGTGTGTTTTAAAGCAGAAATTATCTGGTTTTATGGGAACACAAGCTTTCTCGTCAGTAGCAAAATACACTCCATACATATATATAGGGTAGTAGAGGTTCCAACACGGTTTACCTGTTAAAACTGCAGGAATTTCTAAGTGGCTGTAGGAAACAGACTGAGAAACCAGAGTAAATGTTTATCCTGCAAGCAATTCAATTTGTCCCAGATGAACGAACGTCTCTCACATAGCTCAGATCTGATATGTAACAGTGTGTGAACGCCATCCTTCAACTAGCTTGTTGGAACACAAACATAATTTAAGTTTGCAATTTGCATTCCATACATATATATGGGTATTTACTAGCTCCAGATCGGTTTTCCACTGAAAACTGCAGGAACTTCCAAGCAGCAGTAGGAAAGGGACAGGGAAACCAGTGTAATATTTTCTCCTGAAATGTGATCACATTATCCCAGATGAAAGAACGACTATCCACAATCTCGTTTCTGAGAGATAAGTGAGTGTGAAAACCATTCTTCCCTTAGCTTGTTGGGAAAACAACGTTCATTTTCACTTGCAATCTACCCTCCTTACATATAAAAAGTGATAGAACAAGCCCCAACTGTGTTTTTCAGGGATTAATTCAGGAATTTTGAATCATACTAGGAAACAGACTTTTATCCATAAAATAAAAGTAGGATAAAAGTATCTTCTGCAAAGCGAACGCATTTTGCTAGATGAACGAACTACTCTCCACATTCTCAGTTCTGATATGTAACAGTGTGTGAAAGCCTTCCTTCAACTAGCTTGTTGAAACACAAAGGTACTTTAAGTTTGCAAACTGCAATCCATACATATATATGGGTAGTTACTAGCTCCAACTCGGGTTTCTACTGAAAACTGCAGGAAATTAAAAGAAGCACTAGGAAACAGACTTAGATACCAGGGTAATAATTTCTCCTTCAAAGATATAACATTGTGCAGATAAAAGAAATACTCTCCACAAGATAGTTTTTGAGATATAAGTGTGTGTGAAAACCATTCTTACCCTATCTTGTTGTGGAAACCTATTTTTTCCAGTTGAAAACTACACTCGTTACATATATGAAGGAAAATAACAAGTCCCAACTTTGTTTTTCAGTGATAAATTCAGGAATTTCAAATCATAGTAGGAAACAGACTGAGAATGCAGAGTAAAAGTATCTTCTGCAAAGCGATCGCCTTGCGCTAGATGAATGAAATACTCTCCACATGCTCAGTTCTGAGACATAGGTGTGTTTGAAAGCCATCCTTTAAATAGCTTGTTGGGAAAATAAAGATTTTTTAAGTTTGACGGTTACACTCCATTCATATATATGGTTAGGTACAAGCACCAACTCGGTTTTCCACTGAAAACTGCAGGAACTTCAAAGTGGTATTAGGACACAGACTGAGAAATGAGAGTAACTATATATTTTTCGAAACGTTCCATTTTGTTAGATGAAGGAACGTCTTCCCACATGATCAGATATCAGATATAATTGTGTTTAAAAGCAGATTTTCACCTGGTTTTTCGGGAACACAAGCTTTCTCATCAGTAGCAAACTACACTCCATACATATATATAGGGTAATAGAGGTTCCAACACAGATTTCATGTAAAAACTGAAGGAAATACAAAGCGGCTCTATGAAACAGACTGAGAAACCAGAGTAAATGTTTATCCTGCAAACAGTTCAATTTGTCCCAGATGAAAGAACGTCTCTCCAAATGCTCAGTTCTGATATGTAACAGTGTGTGAAAGCCATCCTTCAACTAGCTGGTTGGAACACAAACATACTTTAAGTTTGCAATTTGCACTCCATACATATATATGGGTAGTTAATAGCTCCAAATCGGTTTTCCACTGAAAACTTAAGGAACTTCCAATCAGCAGTAGGAAAGATAGTGAGAAGCCAGAGAAAAACTTTCTCCTATAAAGCGATCAAATTGTGCCAGTTGAAAGAAAGTCTCTGCACAAGAACGATTTTGAGAGATAAGTGTGAGTGAAAATCATTCTTCCCTTATCTTGTTGGGAAAACAACGTTCTTTTTCAGTTACAATCTACCCTCTTTACATATAAAAAGGGATAGAACAAGCCCTAACTGTGTTTTTCAGGGATAAATTCAGGAATTTTTAATCATTCTAGGAAAAAGCCTGAGAATGCAGGATAAAAGTATCTTCTGCAAAACGATCGCTTTGAGCTAGATGAAGGAACTAATCTCCACATGCTCAGTTCTGAGACATAGGTGTTTTTGAAAGCTGTCTTTCAACTACCTTGTTGGGAAAACAAGATTTTTTACGGTTGCCAATAACACTCCATACATATATATGGGGAGGTACAAGCTCCAACTCGCTTCTGCACTGAAAACTGCGGGAAATTCAAAGCGGCAAATTTTCCCTTGCAAACTCTTCCTTTTTTTGCTAGATGAACGAACCTCCCTCCATATGCTCATTTCTGAGATATATGTGTGTTAGAAAGCTGTCCTTCACCTGGCTTTTGGGGAACACAAAGTTTCTCATCAGTAGCAAACTACCCTCCATAAATATATATATAGGGAGATAGAGGTTGCAACTCGGTTTTCCTGTAAGAACTGCAGGAATTTCAAATCGGCAATAGGAAACAGACTGAGAAACCAGAGTAAATTTTTCCCCTGCAAACCATTCATATTTTCCTAGCTGAACGAACGTCTCTCCACATGCTCAGCTGTCATACTTAACAGTGTGTTAAACCAGTCCTTCAACTTGTTTGTTGGGAACACGGAGTTTATTTTCATTGGCATAAAACACTCCATACATTTATATGGGAGGTACAATCTCCAACTCGGTTTTCCACTGAAAACTGCAGGAATATCAAAGTGGCACTAGGAAACAGACTGAGATACGAGAGAAACTGTTTGTCTTGCCAAACATTCCATTTGTGCTAAATGAACGAAAGTCTCTCCACATGCACAGATCTGAGATACAAGTGGGTTGGAAAGCAGTCCTTCAAATGGTTTTTCGGGAACACAAGCTTTCTCATCAGTAGGAAATTACACTCCATATATATGTATAGGGTCGTACAGTTTCCAACACGGTTTTCCTGTAAAAACTGCAGGAATTTCAAAGCGGCTCTAGGAAAGAGACTGAGGAACAAGAGTAAACGTTTCTCCTGCAAACAGTTCAGTTTTCCCAGATGAACAGACGTCTCTCAACATGCTCATTTCTGATATGTAACAGTTTGTGAAAGCCTTCCTTCAACTAGCTTGTTGGAACACAAAGATACTTTAAGTTTGCAAATTGCAGTTCATACATATATATGGGTAGTTACTTGCTCCAACTCGTTTTTCCACTGAAAACTGCAGGAACTTGAAATCAGCACTTGGAAAGAGACTGAGAAACCAGATTAAAACTTTCTCCTGCAAAGAGATCACATTGTGCCAGATGAAAGAAAGTGTCTGCACAAGAACGTTTTTGAGAGATAAGTGTGAGTGAAAATCATTCTTCCCTTATCTTGTTGGGAAAACAACGTTCTTTTTCAGTTACAATCTACCCTCTTTACATATATAAAGGGATAGAACAAGCCCTAACTGTGTTTTTCAGGGATAAATTCAGGAATTTTTAATCATTCTAGGAAAAAGCCTGAGAATGCAGGATAAAAGTATCTTCTGCAAAACGATCGCTTTGAGCTAGATGAAGGAACTAATCTCCACATGCTCAGTTCTGAGACATAGGTGTTTTTGAAAGCTGTCTTTCAACTACCTTGTTGGGAAAACAAGATTTTTTACGGTTGCCAATAACACTCCATACATATATATGGGGAGGTACAAGCTCCAACTCGCTTCTGCACTGAAAACTGCGGGAAATTCAAAGCGGCAAATTTTCCCTTGCAAACTCTTCCTTTTGTGCTAGATGAACGAACCTCCCTCCATATGCTCATTTCTGAGATATATGTGTGTTAGAAAGCTGTCCTTCACCTGGCTTTTGAGGAACACAAAGTTTCTCGTCAGTAGCAAACTACCCTCCATAAATATATATATAGGGAGATAGCGGTTGCAACTCGGTTTTCCTGTAAGAACTGCAGGAATTTCAAATCGGCAATAGGAAACAGACTGAGAAACCAGAGTAAATTTTTCCCCTGCAAACCATTCATATTTTCCTAGCTGAACGAACATCTCTCCACATGCTCAGCTCTCATACTTAACAGTGTGTTAAACCAGTCCTTCAACTTGTTTGTTGGGAACACTGAGTTTATTTTCATTGGCATAAAACACTCCATACATTTATATGGGAGGTACAATCTCCAACTCGGTTTTCCACTGAAAACTGCAGGAATATCAAAGTGGCACTAGGAAACAGACTGAGATACGAGAGAAACTGTTTGTCTTGCCAAACATTCCATTTGTGCTAAATGAACGAAAGTCTCTCCACATGCACAGATCTGAGATACAAGTGGGTTGGAAAGCAGTCCTTCAAATGGTTTTTCGGGAACACAAGCTTTCTCATCAGTAGGAAATTACACTCCATATATATGTATAGGGTCGTACAGTTTCCAACACGGTTTTCCTGTAAAAACTGCAGGAATTTCAAAGCGGCTCTAGGAAAGAGACTGAGGAACAAGAGTAAACGTTTCTCCTGCAAACAGTTCAGTTTTCCCAGATGAACAGACGTCTCTCAACATGCTCATTTCTGATATGTAACAGTTTGTGAAAGCCTTCCTTCAACTAGCTTGTTGGAACACAAAGATACTTTAAGTTTGCAAATTGCAGTTCATACATATATATGGGTAGTTACTTGCTCCAACTCGTTTTTCCACTGAAAACTGCAGGAACTTGAAATCAGCACTTGGAAATAGACTGAGAAACCAGATTAAAACTTTCTCCTGCAAAGAGATCACATTGTGCCAGATGAAAAAACTACTCTCCAAAAGCTCGTTTCTGAGAGATAAGTGTGAGAACACAATTCTTCCCCTAGCTTTTTGGAATTACAACATATTTTTTCAGTTGCAAACTACACTCCTTTCATATATAAAGGGAAACAACAAGCCCCAAAACTGTTTTTCACTGATAAATCCAGGAATTTCAAATCTTACTAGGAAACATGCTGAGAATGCAGAGAAAAAGTATCTTCTGCAAAGCGATCGCTTTGTGCTAGTTGAACGAACTACTCTCCAAATTCACAGTTCTGAGATATAGGTATGTTTGAAAGCTGTCCTTCAACTACCTTGTTGGGAACACAAAGATTCTTTAAGGTTGCAAATTACACTCCATACATATATATGGGGAGGTAGAAGCTCCAACTCACTTTTCCACTGAAAACTGCAGGAACTTCAAAGCGGCACTAGGAAACAGACTGAGAAACCAGAGTAAAACTTTCCCTTGCTAACTCTTCCATTTGTGCTAGATGAAAGAACGTCTCTCCAAATGCAATTTCCTGAGATATAAGTGTGTTTGAAAGCTGTCCTTCACCTGGCATTTTGGGAAAACAAACTTTCTCATCAGTAGCAAACTTCCTTCCATACATATATATAGGTAGTTAGATGTTGCAAATCAGTTTTCCTGTAAAAACTGCAGGAAATTCAAATCGGCACTAGGAAATAGACTGAGAAACAAGAGTAAATATTTCCACTGCAAACAGTTCACATTTTTCTAGATGAATGAACGTCTCTCCCCATGCACAGCTCTGATATAAAACAGTGTGTTAAAACCGTTCTCACCTAGTTTGTTGGCAACACGAAGTTTCTTTTCATTTGCATAAAACACTCCGTACATGTATATGGGGAGGTACAATCTCCAACACGGTTTTCCACTGAAAACTTCATGAACTTCAAAGTGGAACTAGGACACAGACTGAGAAACGAGAGTAAAGGTTTCTCTTGCCAACCGTTCCATTTTTCTAGATGAAGGAACGTCTCTCCACATGCTCAGATCTGAGATATAAGTGTGTTTTAAAGCAGAAATTCATCTGGTTTTATGGGAACACAAGCTTTCTCATCAGTAGCAAAATACACTCCTTACATATAAATAGGGTAGTAGAGGTTCCAACACGTTTTACCTGTAAAAACTGCAGGAATTTCAAATCGGCTATGGGAAACAGACTGAGAAACCAGAGTAAATGTTTATCCTGTAAGCAATTCAATTTGTCCCAGATGAAAGAACGTCTCTCCACTTGCTCAGTTCTGATATGTAACACTGTATGAACGCCATCCTTCAACTAGCTTTTTGGAACACAAACATACTTTAAGTTTGCAATTTGCACTCCATATATATATATGGGTACTTACTAGCTACAAATCGGTTTTCCACTGAAAACTGAAGAAACTTCCAAGCAGCAGTAGGAAAAAGAGTGAGAAACCAGAGAAAAATTTTCTCCTACAAAGCGATCAAATTGTGCCAGATGAAAGAACGACTCTCCACAAACTACTTTCTGAGAGATAAGTGTGTGTGAAAACAATTCTTCCCTTAGCTTTTTGGGAAAACAACGTTCTTTTTCAGTTGCAATCCAACTTCCTTACATATAAAAAGGGATAGAACAAGCCCCAACAGTGTTTTTCAGAGATAAATTCAGGAATTTTGAATCATACTAGGAAACAGACTGAGAAAGCAGTATAAAAGTATCTTCTGCAAAGCGAAAGCTTTTTGCTAGCTGAACGAACTACTTTCCACATGCTCTGTTCTGATATGTAACAGTGTGTGAAAACCTTCCTTCAACTAGATTGTTGGAACACAGAGATACTTTAAGTTTGCAAACTGCACTCCATACATTTATATGGGTAGTTAATAGCTCCAACTCAGTTTTGCATGGAAAACTGCAGGAATTTAAAAGCAGCACTAGGAAACAGTCTGAGAAAACAGAGTAAAAATTTCACCTGCAAAGCTATCACATTGTGCCAGATGAAAGAAAGACTAACCACAAGCCCGTTTTTGAGAGATGTGTGTGTGAAAACCATTCTTCCCCTATCTTGTTGGGAAAACAACATTTTTTTCCAGTTGAAAACTACACTCCGTACATATATAAAGGGAAATAAAAAGCCCCAACTTGGTTTTTCAGTCATAAATTCAGGAATTTCAAATCATACTAGGAAAAAGACTGAGAATGCAGAGTAAAAGTATCTTCTGCAAAGCGATCGCTTTGCGCTAGATGAATGAACTACTCTCCATATACTCAGTTCTGAGACATATGTGTGTTTGAATGCCGTCCTTCAACTAGCTTGTTGGGAAAACAAAGATTTTTTAAGGTTGCCAATAACACTCCATACATATATATGGGGAGGTACAAACTCCAACTCGCTTTTGCACTGAAAACTGCAGGAAATTCAAAGTGGCAAAGTTCCCCTTGCAAACTCTTCCATTTGCGCTAGATGAACGAAACTCTCTCCATATGCTCAGTTTTGAGATATAATTGTGTTAGAAAGCTGTACTTCACCTGGCTTTTTGGGAACACAAAGTTTCTTATCAGTAGCTAAATACCCTCCATAAATATATATATAGGTATGTACAGGTTGCAACTCTGTTTCCTGTAAGAACTGCAGGAATTTCAAATCGGCAATAGGAAACAGACTGAGAAACCAGAGTAAATTTTTCCCCTGCACACCGTTCATATTTTCCTAGCTGAACGAACGTCTCTCCACATGCTCAGCTCTGATCCTTAACAGTGTGTTAAACCGGTCCTTCACCTTGTTTGTTGGGAACACGGAGTTTATTTTCATTGGCAAAAAACACTCCATATATTTATATGGGGAGGTACAATCTCCAACTCGTTTTTCCACTGAAAAATGCAGGAACATCAAAGTGGCACTAGGAAACAGACTGAGATACGAGAGTAACTGTTTGTCTTGCCAAACATTCCATTTGTGCTAAATGAACGAAAGTCTCTCCACATGCACAGATCTGAGATACAAGTGGGTTGGAAAGCAGTCCTTCAACTGGTTTTTCGGGAACACAAATTTTCTCATCAGTAGAAACTACACTCCATAAATATGTATAGGGTTGTACAGTTTCCAACATGGTTTTCCTGTAAAAACTGCAGGAATTTCAAAGCGGCTCTAGGAAAGAGACTGAGGAACAAGAGTAAACGTTTCTCCTGCAAACAGTTCAGTTTTTCCCAGATGAACGGACGTCTCTCAACATGCTCATTTCTGATATGTAACAGTGTGTGAAAGCCTTCCTTCAACTAGCTTGTAGGAACACAAAGATACTTTAAGTTTGCAAATTGCACTTTATACATATATACGGGTAGTTACTAGCTCCAACTCATTTTTCCACTGAAACTGCAGGAACTTGAAATCAGCACTTGGAAATAGACTGAGAAACCAGATTAAAAGTTTCTCCTGCAAAGTATCACATTGTGCCAGATGAAAAACTACTCTCCAAAAGCTCGTTTCTGAGAGATTAGTGTGAGAACACCTTTCTTCCCCTAGCTTGTTGTAATTACAACATATTTTTTCAGTTGCAAACTACACTCCTTTCATATATAAAGGAAAACAACAAGCCCAACTCGGTTTTTCAGTGATAAATTCAGGAATTTGAAATCTTACCAGGAAACAGGCTGAGAGTGCAGAGTAAAAGTATCTTCTGGAAAGCGATCGCTTTGTGCTAGATGAACGAATTTCCCTCCATATTCACAGTTCTGAGATATAGGTATATTTGAAAGCCGTACTTCAGCTACCTTGTTGGGAACACAAAGATTCTTTGAGGTTGCAAATTACACTCCATACATATATATGGGGAGGTAGAAGCTCCAGCTCGCTTTTCCACTGAAAACTGCAGGAACTTCAAATTGGCACTAGGAAAGAGTCTGAGAAACCAGAGTAAAACTTTCCCTTGCTAACTCTTCCATTTGTGCTAGATGAAAGAACGTCTCTCCAAATGCAATTTCCTGAGATATAAGTGTGTTTGAAAGCGGTCCTTCACCTGGCATTTTGGGAAAACTAACATTCTCATCAGTAGCAAACTTCCTTCCATACATATATATAGGTAGTTAGATGTTGCAACTCAGTTTTCCTATAAAAACTGGAGGAAATTCAAATCGGCACTAGGAAATAGACTGAGAAACAAGAGAAATATTTCCACTGCAAACAGTTCACATTTTCCTAGATGAACGAACTTCTCTCCCCATGCACAGCTCTGATATATAAGTGTGTGAAACCCGTTCTTCACCTATTATGTTGGCAACACGAAGTTTCTTTTCATTTGCATAAAACACTCCGTACATGTATATGGGAGGTACAATCTCCAACAAGTTTTTCCACTGAAATCTCCATGAACTTCAAAGGTGAACTTGGACAGAGACTGAGAAATGAGAGTAAATGTAACTCTTGCCAACCGTTCCATTTTTCTAGATGAAGGAAATTCTCTCCACATGCTCAGATCTGAGATATAAGTGTGTTTTAAAGCAGACATTCACCTGGTTTTAAGGGAACAAAAGCATTCTCATCAGTAGCAAAATTCACTCCTTAATTATATATAGACGAGTAGATGTTCCAACACGGTTTACCTGTAAAAACTGCAGAAATTTCAAAGCGGCTCTAGGAAACAGACTGAGAATCCAGAGTAAATGTTTATCCTGCAAACAGTCCAATTTGTCCAAGATGAAAGAACTTCTCTCCACATGCTCAGTTCTGAAATTAAACAGTCTGTGAAAGCCTTCCTTCAACTAGCTTGTTGGAACACAAAGATACTTTAAGTTTGCAAACTGCACTCCATACATATATACGGGTAGTTACTAGCCCCAACACAGTTTTGCATGGAAAACTGCAGGAATTTAAAGCATCACTAGGAAACATACTGAGAAACCAGGGTAAAAATTTCTCCTGCAAAGTTATCACATTGTGCCACAAGAAAGAAAGACTCTCCACAAGCTCGTTTTTGAGTGATAAGTGTGTGTGAAAACCATTCTTCCCCTATCTTGTTGGGAATACATCATTTTTTTCCAGTTGAAAACTACACTCTTTACATATATAAAGGGAAATAACAAGCCCCAACTTGGTTTTTCAGTCATAAATTCAGGAATTTCAAATCATACTAGGAAACAGACTGAGAATGCAGAGTAAAAGTATCTTCTGCAAAGCGATCGCTTTGGGCTAGATGAAAGAACTACTCTCCACATGCTCAGTTCTGAGACATAGGTGTGTTTGAAAGCTGTCCTTCAACTAGCTTGTTGGGAAAACAAAGATTTTTTAAGGTTGCCAATAACACTCCATACATATATATGGGGAGGTACAAGCTCCAACTCGCTTTTGCACTGAAAACTGCAGGAAATTCAAAGTGGCAAAATTTCCATTGCATGCTCTTCCATTTGCGCTAGATGAACGAACGACCCTCCATATGCTCTGTTCTGAGATATGTGTGGTTGAAAGCAGTCCTTCACCTGGTTTTCGGGAAAACAAACTTTCTCATCAGTAGCAAACTACCCTCCGTACATATATATATAAGGAGGTAGAGGTTGCTACTAAATTTTGCTGTAAGAACTGATGGAATTTCAAATCGGCACTAGGAAACAGACTGAGAAACAGAGTAAATATTTCCCCTGCATACCGCTCACATTTTCCTAGGTGAACGAAAGTCTCTCCACATACTCAGCTCTAATACTTAACACTGTGGGAAATCCATAATTCACCTAGTTTGTTGGGAAAATGAAGTTTCTTTTCAGTTGCAAAAATACTCCATATATTTATATGTGGAGGTAAAATCTCCACCTCGGTTTTCCACTGAAAACTGCAGGAACTTAAAAGTGGCACTAGGAAGCAGACTGACATGTGAGAGTAAATATTTCTCTTGCCAACCGTTCCATTTGTGCAAGATGAATGAACGTCTCTGCACATGCTCAGATCTTATATATAATTGTGTTTGAAAGCAGTCCTTCACCTGGTTTTTTGGGAAAACCAGCTTTCTCATCAGTAGCAAACTACCATCCATACATATATATAGGGTGGTACAGGATCCAACACGGTTTTCCTGTAAAAACTGCAGGAATTTCAAGCGGCTGTAGGAAACAGATTGAGAAACCAGAGTAAATGTTTCTCCTGTAAACAGTTCACTTTGTCCCTGATGAACAGACGTCTCACGACATGCTCAGTTCTGATATGTAACAGTGTGTGAAAGCCGTCCTTCAACTAGCTTGTTGAAATACAAATATACTTTAAGTTTGCAAACTGCACTACTTACATATATATGGGTAGTTACTTGCTGCATCTCGGTTTTCCACTGAAACCTGCAAGAAATTTAAAGCAGCACTAGGAAACAGACGAGAATCCAGAGTAAAAGTTTCTCCTGCAAAGCGATCACATTGCCCCAGATGAAAGAACGTGTCTCCACAAGTTCATTTTTGTGAGATAAGTGTGTGTGAAAACAATTCTTCCCCTATCTTGTTGGGAAAACAAAGATTTTTTCCAGTTGCATACTACACCTCTTACATATATAAAGGGAAACAACAAGCCCCAACTTTGTTTTTCAGTTATAAATTCAGGAATTTCAAATCATAGTAGGAAACAGACTGAGAATGCACAGTAAAATTATCTTCTGCAAAGCGATCACTTTGTGCTAGATGAACGAACTACTCTTAAAATTCTCAGTTCTGAGATATAGGTGTGTTTGAATGCCATCATTCAACTAGCTTTTTGGGAACACAAAGATTCTTTAAGGTTACCAATAACTCTACATACATATATTTCAGTATGTACAAGCTCCAACTAGCTTTTCCAATGAAAAGTGCAGGAACTACAAAGTGGCACTAGGAAACAGACTGAGAAACCAGAGTAAAAGTTTCCCTTGCAAACTCTTCCATTTGTGCTAGATGAACGAACGTCTCTCTAAATGCACTATCGTGAGTTATAAGTGAGTTTGAAAGCTGTCCTTCACCTGGCTTTTCGGGAACACATACTTTCTCATCAGTAGTAAACTTGCTTCCATATATATATATATAGTGAGATAGATGTTGCAACACAGATTTCCTGTAAAAACTGCAGGAATTTCAAATCGGCACTAGGAAATAGACTGAGAAACAAGAGTAAATATTTCACCTGCAAACCGTTCACATTTCCCTAGATGAACGAACGTCTCTCCACATGCTCAGCTCTGATATTTAACAGTGTGTGAAACCCGTACTTCAACTAGTTTGTTGGGAACACGAAGTTTCTTTTCATTTGCATAAAACACTCCGTAAATGTATATGGGGAGGAACAATCTCCAACTCGGTTTTCCACTGAAAACTGCAGGAACTTCAAAGTGGAACTAAGAAACAGACTGTGAAATGAGAGTAAATTTTTGTCTTGCCAACCGTTCCATTTTTGCTAGATGAAGTAACATCTCTCCACATGCTCAGTTCTGAGATATAAGTGTGTTTAAAAGCAGTCCTTCACCTGGTTTTTGGGAACACAAGCATTCTCATGAATAGCAAAATAAATTCCATACATATATATAGGGTAGTAGAGGTTCCAACACAGATTTCCTTTAAAAAATGCAGGAATTTCAAAGCGGCTCTAGGAAACAGACTGAGAAACCAGAGTAAATGTTTCTCCTGCAAACAGTTCAATTTGTCCCAGATGAACGAACGTCTATCCACATGCTCAGTTCTGATATGTAACAGTGTGTCAAAGCCTTCCTTCAACTAGCTTGTTAGAACACAAAGATACTTTAAGTTTGCAAACTGCACTCCATACATATATATGGGTAGTTACTAGCTCCAACCCGTATTTCCATGGAAAACTGCAGGAAATTAAAACAGCACTAGGAAACAGACTGAGAAACCAGAGTAAAAATTTCTCCTGCAAAGTTATCACATTGTGCCAGATGAAAGAAAGACTCCCCATAAGCTCGTTTTTGAGAGATAAGTGTGTGTCAAAACCATTCTTCCCCTATCTTGTTGGGAAAAAAACATTTTTTTCCAGTGGAAAACTACAATTCTAACATATATAAAGGGAAATAACAAGCCCCAACTTGGTTTTTCAGTGATAAATTGAGGAATTCCAACTCATACTAGGAAACAGACTGAGAATGCAGGGTAAAAGTATCTTCTGCATAGCGATCGCTTTGCGCTAGATGAATGAACTACTCTCCACATGCTCAGTTCTGAGACATAGGTGTGTTTGAAAGCCGTACTTCAACTAGCTTGTTGGGAAAACAAAGAGTTTTTAAGATTGCCAATTACACTCCATATATATATATATGGGGAGGTACAAGCTCCAACTCGCTTTTGCACTGAAAACTGCAGGAAATTCAAAGAGGCAAATTTTCCCTTGCAAACTCTTCCATTTGCGCTAGATGAACCAACCTCTCTCCATATGCTCAGTTCTGATATATGTGTGTTAGAAAGCTGTCCTTCACCTGGCTTTTGGGGAACACAAAGTTTCTTATCACTAGCTAACTATCCTCCATAAATATGTTTATATGGAGGTAGAAGTTGCAACTCGGTTTTCCTGTAAGTACTGCAGGAATTTCAAATCGGCACTAGGAAACAGACTGAGAAACCCAAGTCAATATTTCCCCTGCAAACCATTAACATTTTCCTAGATGAACGAACGTCTCTCCACATGCTCAGCTCTGATACTTAACATTGTGTGAAACCCGTCCTTCACATAGTTTTTTGGGGACACGGAGTTTATTTCCATTGGCAAAAAACACTCCATACATTTATATGGGCAGGTACAATCTCCAACTCGGTATTCCACTGAAAACTGCAGGAACTTCAAAGTGGCACTAGGAAACAGAGTGAGAAAAGAGAGTAATTGTTTCCCTTGCCAAACTTTCCATTTGTGCTAGATGAACGAATGTCTCTCCACATGCTCAGATCTGAGATATAAGTGGGTTTGACACCATTCCTTCACCTGGGTTTTCGGGAACACATGCTTCCTCTTCAGTAGCAAATTACACTCCATACATATATATAGGGTCGTACAGTTTCCAACACAGTTTTCCTGTAAAAACTGCAGGAATTTCAAAGCGGCTCTAGGAAACATACTGAGGATCCAGTGTAAACGTTTCTCCTGCAAACAGTTCAGTTTTTCCCAGATGAACGAACGTCTCTCCACATGCTCACTTCTGATATGTAACAGTGTGTGAAAGCCTTCATTAAAGTAGCTTGTTGAAACACAAAGATACTTTAAGTTTGCAAACTGCACTCCATACATATATATGGGTAGTTACTTTCTCCAACTCTGTTTTCCATGGAAAACTGCAGGAAATTAAAAGCAGCACTAGGAAAGAGACTGAGAAACAAGAGTAAAAATTTCTCCTGCAAAGCGATCACATTGTGCCAGATGAAAAAATACTCTCCACAAGCTCGTTTTTGAGAGATAAGTGTGTGTGAAAACCATTCTTCCCCTATCTTGTTGGGAAAAACGTTTTTTTTTTCAGTTGCATACTATACTCCTTACATATATAAAGGGAAAGTACAAGCCTCAACTCGGTTTTTCAGTGATAAATTCAGAAATTTCAAATCATACTAGGAAACAGACTGAATGCAGAGTAAAAGTATCTTCTGCAAAGCGATTCTTTTTGGTAGATGAACGAACTACTCTCCACATACTCAGTTCTGGGTTATGTTGTTTGAAATGTGTGTTTGAAAGCCATCCTTCAACTAGCTTCTTGTGAACACAAAGATTCTTTAAGGTTGCAATTTACACTCCATACATATATATGAGGAAGTACAAGCTCCAACTCGCTTTTGCACTGAAAACTGCAGGAAATTCAAAGCGGCAAATTTTCACTTGCAAAATCTTCGATTTACGCTAGATGAACGAAACTCTCTCCATATGCTCAGTTCTGAGATATATGTGTGTTAGAAACTGTACTTCACCTGGCTTTTTGGGAACACAAAGTTTCTCATCAGTAGCAAATTACCCTCCATAAATATATATATATGGAAGTAGAGGGTGCAACTCGGTTTTCCTGTAAGAACTGCAGGAATTTCAAATCGGCACTAGGAAACAGACTGAGAAAGCAGAGTAAATATTTCCCCTGCAAACGTTCCCATTTCCCTAGATGAACGAACGTCTCTCCACATGCTCTGCTCTGATACTTAACAGTGTGTTAAACCCGTCCTTCAACTAGTTTGTTGGGAAAACGAAGTTTATTTTCAGTGGCAAAAACACTCCATATATTTATATGGGAATGTACAATCTCCAACTAGTTTTTCCACTGAAAACTGCAAGTACTTCAAAGTGGCACTAGGAAACAGTGTGAGAAACGAGAGTAAATATTTCACTTGCCAAACTTTCCATTTGTGCTAGATGAATGATAATCTCTCCACATGCTCAGATCTTAGATATAAGTGGGTTTGAAAGCAGTCCTTCACCTGGTTTTTCGGGACACAAGCTTTCTCTTCAGTAACAAAATACATTCCATACATATATATATGGTCGTACAGTTTCCAACACGTTTTTCCTGTAAAAACTGCAGGAATTTCAAAGTGGCTCTAGGAAACAGACTGAGGAACCAGAGTAAACGTTTCTCCTGCAAACAGTTTAGTTTTTCCCAGATGAACGGACGTCTCTCAACATGCTCAGTTCTGATATGTAACAGTATGTGAAAGCCTTCCTTCAACTAGCTCGTTGGAACACGAAGTAATTTAAGTTTGCATACTGCACTCCATTCATATATATGGGTAATTACTTTCCCAACTCGGTTTTCCATGTAAAACTGCAGGAACTTAAAAGCAGCACTAGGAAACAGACTGAGAAACCAGATTAAAAATTTCTCCTGCAAAGGGATCACATAATGCCAGATGAAAGAATGACTCTCCACAAGCTCGTTTTTGAGAGATAAGTTTGTGTGAAAACCATTCTTCCCATAACTTGTTGGGAAAAACAACGTTTTTTTTCAGTTGCATACTACACTCCTTACATATATAAAGGGAAAGTACAAGCCTCAACTCGGTTTTTCAGTGATAAATTCAGAAATTTCAAATCAAACTTGGAAACAGACTAAGAATGCAGAGTAAAAGTATCTTCTGCAAAGCGATCGCTTTGTGGTAGATGAATGAACTACTCTCCATATTATCAGTTCTGAGATATGTTGTTTGAAAGGTGGGTGTGAAAGCCGTCTTTCAATTAGCTTGTTGGGAACACAAAGATTCTTTAAAGTTGCAAATTAAACTCCATACATATATAGGGGAGGTACAAGCTCAAACTCGCTTTTCCACTTAAAAGTGCAGGAACTACAAAGCGGCACTAGGAAACAACTGAGAAACCAGAGTAAAAGTTTCCATTGCAAACTCTTCCATTTTTGCTAGATGAACGAACTTCCCTCCAAATGCACTATCGTGAGTTATAATTGAGTTTGAAAGCTGTCATTCACCTGGCTTTTCGGGAACACATATTTTCTCATCAGTAGCAAAACTACTTCCATACATATATATATAGGGAAGTAGATGTTGCAACCCAGATTTCCTGTAATAACTGCAGGAATTTCAAATCAGCACTAGAAAATAGACTGAGAAACCAGATTAAATATTTCCCCTGCAAATCATTCACATTTCCTTAGATGAACGAACGTCTCTCCCCATATTCAGCTCTGATATATAACAGTGTGTGAAACCCGTACTTCAACTATTTTGTTGGGAACACGAAGATTCTTTTCATTTTCATAAAACACTTCATAAATTTATAAGTGGAGGAACAATCTCCAACTCGGTTTTCCACTGAAAACTGCAGGAACTTCAAAGTGGAACTAAGAAACAGACTGAGAAATGAGAGTAAACTTTTCTGATGCCAACCGTTCCATTTTTCTTGATGAAGGAAACTTTCTCCAAATGCTCAGATCTTAGATACAAGTGTGTTGGAAAGCAGTACTTCAGCTGGTTTTTTGGGAACACAAGCTTTCTCATCAGTAGCAAACTACCATCCATATATATATATAGGGTGGTAGAGTTAACAACACGGTTTTCCTGTAAAAACTGCAGGAATTTCAAAGCGGCTATAGGAAAAATACTGAGAAACAAGAGTAAGTGTTTCTCCTGCAAACAGATAAATATGTCACAGATGAATGAACGTCTCTCTACATGCTCAGTTCTGATATGTAACTTTGTGTGAACGCCATACTTCAACTAGATTGTTGGAACACAAAGATCCTTTTAAGTTTTCAATTTGCACTCCATACATTTATATGGGTTTTACTACCAACAAATCGGTTTTCCACTGAAAACTGCAGGAACTTAAAAACAGCACTAGGAAACAGACTGAGAAACCAGAGTAAAAGTTTCTCCTGCAAAGCGATCACATTGTGCCAGATGAAATAACTACTGTCCAAAAGTTCGTTTCTGAGAGATAAGTGTGAGAAAACCATTTTCCTCTAGCTTGTTGGTAATACAACGATTTTTTTCAGTTGCAAACTACACTCCTTACATATATAAATGTAAACAACAAGCCCCAAATCGGTTTTACAGTGATAAATCCAGGAATTTGAAATCATACAAGGAAACATGCTGAGAATGCAGAAGAAATGTATCTTCTGCAAAGCGATCACTTTGTGCTAGATAAACAAACTCCTCTCCACATGCGCAGTTCTGAGATATAGGCATGTTTGAAAGCCGTTCTGCTACTAGCTTGTTGGGAACACAAAATTCTTTATGGTTGCAAATTACACTCCATACTTATATATGGGTGGGTAAAGCTCCAACTCTCTTTTGCAGTGAAAACTGCAGGAACTTCAAAGCGGATCTAGGGAAAAATTTGAGAAACCACTGTAAAAGTTTCCCTTGCAAACTCTTCATTTGTCCTAGATGAATGAACGTCCCTCCACATGCAATTTCCTGAGATATTAGTGTGTTTGAAAGCAGTCCTTCACCTAATTATTCGAGAACACAAACTTTCTCATCTGTAGCAAATTTACATCCATAAATATTTATTATATGGAGATAGATTTTGCAACTCAGTTTTCCTGTAAAAACTGTAGGAATTTCAAAACGGCACTAGGAAATAGACTGAGAAACCAGAGAAAATATTTCCCCTGAAAACCGTTCACATTTTCCTAGATGAACGAACGTCTCTCCCTATGCTCAGCTCTGATATATAACAGTGTGTGAAACCCGTTCTTCACCTAGTTTGTTGGGAACACGAAGTTTCTTTTCATTTGCATAAAACACTCCGTTCATTTATAAAGGGAGGTAAAATCTCCATTCGTTTTTCCAATGAAAACTGCAAGAACTTCAAAGTGGCAATAGAAACAGACTGAGAAATGAAAGTAAATGTTTCTGTTGCCAACCGTTCCATTTTTCCTAGATGAACGAACATCACTACACATGCTCAGATCTGAGATATATGTGTGATTGAAAGCAGGCCTTCAACTGGTTTTTACGAAAAACAGTGTTTCTCATCATTAGCAAACTACACTCCATAAATATATAAAGGGTGGTACAGGTTCCAACATGGTTTTCCTGTAAAATATGCAGGAATTCATAGCAGCTCTAGGAAACTGATTGAGAAACCAGAGTAAATGTTTCTCAGATAAACATTTCACTTTGTCCCAGATGAACGAACATCTCTCCAAATGCTCAGATCTGTTATGTAACTTTCTGTGAACGCCATTCTTCAACTAGCTTGTTGGAACACAAAGATTCTTTTAGTTGGCAATTTGCACTCCATATATATATATGGGTAGTTACTAGCTCCAAATCGGTTTCCCACTGAAAACTGCAGGAACATCAAAGCAGCACTAGGAAACAGAATGAGAAACCAGAGTAAAAGTTTCTCCGGCAAAGCGATCACATTGTGCCAGATGAAAGAACGACTCTCCACAAGCACGTTTCAGAGAGATAAGTGTGAGGAAACCATACTTCCCCTAGCTTGTTGGGAAAACAAATTTTTTTTTCAGTTGCAAACTTGACTCCTTACATAAATGTAAAGGAAAGAAAAAGCCCAAACACGGTTTTTTGGTGATAAATTCTGGATTTTCAAATCATACTAGGAAACAGACTGAGAATGTAGAGTAAAAGTATCTTCTGCAAAGCGATCGCTTTTTGGTAGATGAACGAACTACTTTCCACATGCTGAGTTCTGAGATATAGGCTTATTTGCAAGCCGTCCTTCAACTAGCTTGTTGGGAACACAAAGATTTCTTAAGGTTGAAAATTATACTCCTTACATATATATGGGGATGAAAAAGTTCCACCTTGCTTTTTCACTGAAAACTGCAGGAACTTCAAAGATGCACAAGGAAACAGACTTAGAAACCAGAGTAAAATTTCCCTTGCAAACTCTTCCATTTGAGCTAGATGAAAGAACATATCTCCAAATGCTCACTTCTGAGATATAAGTGTGTTTGAAAGCAGTCCTTCACCTGGCTTCTCAGAAAACAAACTTCCTCATCAGTAGAAAACTACCTCCAAACATATATATATATGTAGGTAGAGGTTGTAACCCGGTATTCCTGTAAGAACTTCAGGAATTTCAAATCAGCACTAGGAAACCGACTGAGATACTAGAGTAAATATTTCCCCTGCAAACCGTTCACATTTTTCTAGATGAACAAACGTCTCTCCACATGCTCAGCTCTGATATTTAAGAGTGTGTGAAACCCGTACTTCACCTAGTGTGTTGGGAACACGAGGTTTCTTTTCAGTTGCAAAATATACTCCATAAATTAATATGGGGAAATACAAACTCTAACCCTGTTTTCCTCTGAAAATTGCAGGAACTTCAATGTGGCTCTAGGAAACAGACTGAGAAATGAGAGTAAATATTTCACTTGCCAACCGCTCCATTTGTTCTAGATGAACGAACGTCTCGCAACATGCTCAGATCTGAGATAGAAATGTGTTTGAAAGCTGTCCTTCACATGGTTTTTTGGGAACACAAGCTTTCTCATCAGTAGCAAACAACACTCCATGCATATTTATAGGGTGGTAGAGGTTCCAACACGGTTTTCCTGTAAAAACTGCAGGAATTTCAAAGCGGCTCTAGTTAACAGACTGAGAAACCGCATTAAATGTTTCTCCTGATAACAGTTCAATTTGTCCCAGATGAATGAACGTCTCTCCACATGCTCAGTTCTGATATGTAACAGTGTGTGAAGGCCGTCCTTCAACTAACTCGTTGGAACAAATAGATACTATAAGTTTGCAAGCTGCACTTCATACTTATATATGGGTAGTTACTAGCTCCAACTCGCTTTTCCACTGAAAACTGCAGGAACTTCAAAGCAGCACTAGGAAACAGACTGAAAAACCAGAGTAAACGTTTCACCTGCAAAGCGATCACATTGTGCCAGATGAACGAACTACTCTCCAAAATCTCGTTTCTGAGAGATAATTGTGAGAAAACAATTCTTCCCCTAGCTTGTTAGGAATACAACTTATATTTTTAGTTGCAAACTACACTCCTTACATATATAAATGTAAACAACATGCCCCAACTCGGTTTTTCAGTGATAAATTCATGAATTTGAAAGCATACTAGGGAACAGGCTGAGAATGCAGTGTAAAAGTATCTTCTGCAAAGCGATCGCTTTTGTGATAGATAAACGAACTACTCTCCACATGCTCAGTTTTGTGATATAGGTAAGTTTGAAGCCGTCCTTCAACTAGCTTGTTGGAAACTCAAAGCTTCTTTATGGTTGCAAATTACACTCCATACATATATAAGGGGAAGTAAAGCTCCAACTCGCTTTACCTGTGAAAACTGCAGGAACTTCAAAGCAGAACTAGGAAACAGACTGAGAAACCACAGAAAATTTCCCCTTGCTAACTCTTCCATTTGTGAGAGTTGAACGAACGTCTCTCCACATGCACATTCCTGAGATATAAGTGTGTTTGAAAGCAGTCCTTCATCTGGGTTTTCGGGAAAACAATCTTTCTCATCTGTAGCAAAATTACTTCCATAAATATTTATTATATGGGGATAGATGTTGCAACTCAGTTGTCCTGTAAAAACTGTAGGAATTTCAAAACAGCACTAGGAAACAGACTGAGAAACCAGAGTAAATATTTCCCCTGAAAACCGTTCACATTTTCCTAGATGAACGAACGTCTCTCCCTATGCTCAGCTCTGATATATAACAGTGTGTGAAACCCGTTCTTCACCTAGTTTGTTGGGAACACGAAGTTTCTTTTCATTTGCATAAAACACTCCGTACATGCATATGGGAAGGTAAAATCTCCAACTCGTTTTTCTAATGTAAACTGTAGGAACTTCAAAGAGGCACTAGGAAACCGACTGAGAAACGAGAGTAAATGTTTCCTTGCCAACCTTTCCATTTTTGCTAGATGAACGAACGTCTCTGCCCATGCTAATATCTTAGATATAAGTGTGTTTGAAAGCAGTCCTTCACCTGGTTTTTCGGGAACACATGTTTTCTCATCAGTAGCAAAATACACTCCATAATTTTATATAGGGTGGTTCAGTTACCAACATTGTTTTCCTGTAAACCTGCAGAAATTTCATAGCGGCTCTAGATAACAGATTGAGAAACGAGATTAAATTTTTCTCCTCTAAACAGTTCAATTTGTCCCAGATGAACGGACTTCTCTCCAGATGCTCAGTTCTGATATGTAACAGTGTATCAATGCCATCCTTCAACTAGCTTGTTGAAATACAAAGATACTTTAAGATTCCAAACTGCACTCCTTACATATATATGGGTAGTTACTAGCTCCAACTCGGTTTTCCACTGAAAACTGCAGGAACTTAAAAACAGCACTAGGAAACAGACTGAGAAACCAGAGTAAAAGTTTCTCCTGCAAAGCGATCACATTGTGCCAGATGAAATAACTACTGTCCAAAAGTTGGTTTCTGAGAGATAAGTGTGAGAAAACCATTTTTCCTCTAGCTTGTTGGTAATACAACGATTTTTTTCAGTTGCAAACTACACTCCTTACATATATAAATGTAAACAACAAGCCCCAAATCGGTTTTACAGTGATAAATCCAGGAATTTGAAATCATACAAGGAAACATGCTGAGAATGCAGAAGAAATGTATCTTCTGCAAAGCGATCACTTTGTGCTAGATAAACGAACTCCTCTCCACATGCGCAGTTCTGAGATATAGGCATGTTTGAAAGCCGTTCTGCTACTAGCTTGTTGGGAACACAAAATTCTTTATGGTTGCAAGTTACACTCCATACTTATATATGGGTGGGTAAAGCTCCAACTCTCTTTTGCAGTGAAAACTGCAGGAACTTCAAAGCGGATCTAGGGAAAAGATTGAGAAACCACTGTAAAAGTTTCCCTTGCAAACTCTTCATTTGTCCTAGATGAATGAACGTCTCTCCACATGCAATTTCCTGAGATATTAGTGTGTTTGAAAGCAGTCCTTCACCTAATTATTCGAGAACACAAACTTTCTCATCTGTAGCAAACTTCCTTCCATACATATATATACAGGGATGTAAAAGTTGCAACTCAGTTTTCCTGTAAAAACCGCAGGAATTTCAAATCGGCACTAGGAAATAGACTGAGAAACCAGAGTAAATATTTCCCCTGCAAACCTTTCACATTTTCCTAGATGAATGAATGTCTGTCCCCATGCTCAGCTCTGATATATAACAGTGTGTGAAACCCGTTCTTCACCTAGTTTGTTGGGAACACGAAGTTTCTTTTCATTTGCATAAAACACTCCGTTCATTTATAAAGGGAGGTAAAATCTCCATTCGTTTTTCCAATGAAAACTGCAAGAACTTCAAAGTGGCAATAGAAACAGACTGAGAAATGAAAGTAAATGTTTCTCTTGCCAACCGTTCCATTTTTCCTAGATGAACGAACATCACTACACATGCTCAGATCTGAGATATATGTGTGATTGAAAGCAGGCCTTCAACTGGTTTTTACGAAAAACAATGTTTCTCATCATTAGCAAACTACACTCCATAAATATATAAAGGGTGGTACAGGTTCCAACATGGTTTTCCTGTAAAATATGCAGGAATTCATAGCAGCTCTAGGAAACTGATTGAGAAACCAGAGTAAATGTTTCTCAGATAAACATTTCACTTTGTCCCAGATGAACGAACATCTCTCCAAATGCTCAGATCTGTTATGTAACTTTCTGTGAACGCCATTCTTCAACTAGCTTGTTGGAACACAAAGATTCTTTTAGTTGGCAATTTGCACTCCATATATATATATGGGTAGTTACTAGCTCCAAATCGGTTTCCCACTGAAAACTGCAGGAACATCAAAGCAGCACTAGGAAACAGAATGAGAAACCAGAGTAAAAGTTTCTCCGGCAAAGCGATCACATTGTGCCAGATGAAAGAACGACTCTCCACAAGCACGTTTCAGAGAGATAAGTGTGAGGAAACCATACTTCCCCTAGCTTGTTGGGAAAACAAATTTTTTTTTCAGTTGCAAACTTGACTCCTTACATAAATGTAAAGGAAAGAAAAAGCCCAAACACGGTTTTTTGGTGATAAATTCTGGATTTTCAAATCATACTAGGAAACAGACTGAGAATGTAGAGTAAAAGTATCTTCTGCAAAGCGATCGCTTTGTGGTAGATGAACGAACTACTTTCCACATGCTGAGTTCTGAGATATAGGCTTATTTGCAAGCCGTCCTTCAACTAGCTTGTTGGGAACACAAAGATTTCTTAAGGTTGAAAATTATACTCCATACATATATACGGGGATGAAAAAGTTCCACCTTGATTTTCACTGAAAACTGCAGGAACTTCAAAGTTGCACAAGGAAACAGACTTAGAAACCAGAGTAAAATTTCCCTTGCAAACTCTTCCATTTGAGCTACATGAACGAACATATCTCCAAATGCTCACTTCTGAGATATAAGTGTGTTTGAAAGCAGTCCTTCACCTGGCTTCTCAGAAAACTAACTTCCTCATCAGTAGAAAACTAACCTCCAAACATATATATATATGTAGGTAGAGGTTGTACCCCGGTATTCCTGTAAGAACTTCAGGAATTTCAAATCAGCACTAGGAAACCGACTGAGATACTAGAGTAAATATTTCCCCTGCAAACCGTTCACATTTTGCTAGATGAACAAACGTCTCTCCACATGCTCAGCTCTGATATTTAAGAGTGTGTGAAACCCGTACTTCACCTAGTGTGTTGGGAACACGAGGTTTTTTTCAGTTGCAAAATATACTCCATAAATTAATATGGGGAAGTACAAACTCTAACCCTGTTTTCCTCTGAAAATTGCAGGAACTTCAATGTGGCACTAGGAAACAGACTGAGAAACGAGAGTAAATATTTCACTTGCCATCCGCTCCATTTGTTCTAGATGAACGAACGTCTCGCAACATGCTCAGATCTGAGATAGAAATGTGTTTGAAAGCAGTCCTTCACATGGTTTTTTGGGAACACAAGCTTTCTCATCAGTAGCAAACAACACTCCATGCATATTTATAGGGTGGTAGAGGTTCCAACACGGTTTTCCTGTAAAAACTGCAGGAATTTCAAAGCGGCTCTAGTTAACAGACTGAGAAGCCAAATTAAATGTTTCTCCTGATAACAGTTCAATTTGTCCCAGATGAATGAACGTCTCTCCACATGCTCAGTTCTGATATGTAACAGTGTGTGAAGGCCGTCCTTCAACTAACTCGTTGGAACAAATAGATACTATAAGTTTGCAAGCTGCACTTCATACTTATATATGGGTAGTTACTAGCTCCAACTCGCTTTTCCACTGAAAACTGCAGGAACTTCAAAGCAGCACTAGGAAACAGACTGAAAAACCAGAGTAAACGTTTCACCTGCAAAGCGATCACATTGTGCCAGATGAACGAACTACTCTCCAAAATCTCGTTTCTGAGAGATAATTGTGAGAAAACAATTCTTCCCCTAGCTTGTTAGGAATACAACTTATATTTTTAGTTGCAAACTACACTCCTTACATATATAAATGTAAACAACATGCCCCAACTCGGTTTTTCAGTGATAAATTCATGAATTTGAAAGCATACTAGGGAACAGGCTGAGAATGCAGTGTAAAAGTATCTTCTGCAAAGCGATCGCTTTTGTGATAGATAAACGAACTACTCTCCACATGCTCAGTTTTGTGATATAGGTAAGTTTGAAGCCGTCCTTCAACTAGCTTGTTGGAAACTCAAAGCTTCTTTATGGTTGCAAATTACACTCCATACATATATAAGGGGAAGTAAAGCTCCAACTCGCTTTACCTGTGAAAACTGCAGGAACTTCAAAGCAGAACTAGGAAACAGACTGAGAAACCACAGAAAATTTCCCCTTGCTAACTCTTCCATTTGTGAGAGTTGAACGAACGTCTCTCCACATGCACATTCCTGAGATATAAGTGTGTTTGAAAGCAGTCCTTCATCTGGGTTTTCGGGAAAACAATCTTTCTCATCTGTAGCAAAATTACTTCCATAAATATTTATTATATGGGGATAGATGTTGCAACTCAGTTGTCCTGTAAAAACTGTAGGAATTTCAAAACAGCACTAGGAAACAGACTGAGAAACCAGAGTAAATATTTCCCCTGAAAACCGTTCACATTTTCCTAGATGAACGAACGTCTCTCCCTATGCTCAGCTCTGATATATAACAGTGTGTGAAACCCGTTCTTCACCTAGTTTGTTGGGAACACGAAGTTTCTTTTCATTTGCATAAAACACTCCGTACATGCATATGGGAAGGTAAAATCTCCAACTCGTTTTTCTAATGTAAACTGTAGGAACTTCAAAGAGGCACTAGGAAACCGACTGAGAAACGAGAGTAAATGTTTCCTTGCCAACCTTTCCATTTTTGCTAGATGAACGAACGTCTCTGCCCATGCTAATATCTTAGATATAAGTGTGTTTGAAAGCAGTCCTTCACCTGGTTTTTCGGGAACACATGTTTTCTCATCAGTAGCAAAATACACTCCATAATTTTATATAGGGTGGTTCAGTTACCAACATTGTTTTCCTGTAAACCTGCAGAAATTTCATAGCGGCTCTAGATAACAGATTGAGAAACGAGATTAAATTTTTCTCCTCTAAACAGTTCAATTTGTCCCAGATGAACGGACTTCTCTCCAGATGCTCAGTTCTGATATGTAACAGTGTATCAATGCCATCCTTCAACTAGCTTGTTGAAATACAAAGATACTTTAAGATTCCAAACTGCACTCCTTACATATATATGGGTAGTTACTAGCTCCAACTCGGTTTTCCACTGAAAACTGCAGGAACTTAAAAACAGCACTAGGAAACAGACTGAGAAACCAGAGTAAAAGTTTCTCCTGCAAAGCGATCACATTGTGCCAGATGAAATAACTACTGTCCAAAAGTTGGTTTCTGAGAGATAAGTGTGAGAAAACCATTTTTCCTCTAGCTTGTTGGTAATACAACGATTTTTTTCAGTTGCAAACTACACTCCTTACATATATAAATGTAAACAACAAGCCCCAAATCGGTTTTACAGTGATAAATCCAGGAATTTGAAATCATACAAGGAAACATGCTGAGAATGCAGAAGAAATGTATCTTCTGCAAAGCGATCACTTTGTGCTAGATAAACGAACTCCTCTCCACATGCGCAGTTCTGAGATATAGGCATGTTTGAAAGCCGTTCTGCTACTAGCTTGTTGGGAACACAAAATTCTTTATGGTTGCAAGTTACACTCCATACTTATATATGGGTGGGTAAAGCTCCAACTCTCTTTTGCAGTGAAAACTGCAGGAACTTCAAAGCGGATCTAGGGAAAAGATTGAGAAACCACTGTAAAAGTTTCCCTTGCAAACTCTTCATTTGTCCTAGATGAATGAACGTCTCTCCACATGCAATTTCCTGAGATATTAGTGTGTTTGAAAGCAGTCCTTCACCTAATTATTCGAGAACACAAACTTTCTCATCTGTAGCAAACTTCCTTCCATACATATATATACAGGGATGTAAAAGTTGCAACTCAGTTTTCCTGTAAAAACCGCAGGAATTTCAAATCGGCACTAGGAAATAGACTGAGAAACCAGAGTAAATATTTCCCCTGCAAACCTTTCACATTTTCCTAGATGAATGAATGTCTGTCCCCATGCTCAGCTCTGATATATAACAGTGTGTGAAACCCGTTCTTCACCTAGTTTGTTGGGAACACGAAGTTTCTTTTCATTTGCATAAAACACTCCGTTCATTTATAAAGGGAGGTAAAATCTCCATTCGTTTTTCCAATGAAAACTGCAAGAACTTCAAAGTGGCAATAGAAACAGACTGAGAAATGAAAGTAAATGTTTCTCTTGCCAACCGTTCCATTTTTCCTAGATGAACGAACATCACTACACATGCTCAGATCTGAGATATATGTGTGATTGAAAGCAGGCCTTCAACTGGTTTTTCCGAAAAACAATGTTTCTCATCATTAGCAAACTACACTCCATAAATATATAAAGGGTGGTACAGGTTCCAACATGGTTTTCCTGTAAAATATGCAGGAATTCATAGCAGCTCTAGGAAACTGATTGAGAAACCAGAGTAAATGTTTCTCAGATAAACATTTCACTTTGTCCCAGATGAACGAACATCTCTCCAAATGCTCAGATCTGTTATGTAACTTTCTGTGAACGCCATTCTTCAACTAGCTTGTTGGAACACAAAGATTCTTTTAGTTGGCAATTTGCACTCCATATATATATATGGGTAGTTACTAGCTCCAAATCGGTTTCCCACTGAAAACTGCAGGAACATCAAAGCAGCACTAGGAAACAGAATGAGAAACCAGAGTAAAAGTTTCTCCGGCAAAGCGATCACATTGTGCCAGATGAAAGAACGACTCTCCACAAGCACGTTTCAGAGAGATAAGTGTGAGGAAACCATACTTCCCCTAGCTTGTTGGGAAAACAAATTTTTTTTTCAGTTGCAAACTTGACTCCTTACATAAATGTAAAGGAAAGAAAAAGCCCAAACACGGTTTTTTGGTGATAAATTCTGGATTTTCAAAACATACTAGGAAACAGACTGAGAATGTAGAGTAAAAGTATCTTCTGCAAAGCGATCGCTTTGTGGTAGATGAACGAACTACTTTCCACATGCTGAGTTCTGAGATATAGGCTTATTTGCAAGCCGTCCTTCAACTAGCTTGTTGGGAACACAAAGATTTCTTAAGGTTGAAAATTATACTCCATACATATATACGGGGATGAAAAAGTTCCACCTTGATTTTCACTGAAAACTGCAGGAACTTCAAAGTTGCACAAGGAAACAGACTTAGAAACCAGAGTAAAATTTCCCTTGCAAACTCTTCCATTTGAGCTACATGAACGAACATATCTCCAAATGCTCACTTCTGAGATATAAGTGTGTTTGAAAGCAGTCCTTCACCTGGCTTCTCAGAAAACTAACTTCCTCATCAGTAGAAAACTAACCTCCAAACATATATATATATGTAGGTAGAGGTTGTACCCCGGTATTCCTGTAAGAACTTCAGGAATTTCAAATCAGCACTAGGAAACCGACTGAGATACTAGAGTAAATATTTCCCCTGCAAACCGTTCACATTTTGCTAGATGAACAAACGTCTCTCCACATGCTCAGCTCTGATATTTAAGAGTGTGTGAAACCCGTACTTCACCTAGTGTGTTGGGAACACGAGGTTTCTTTTCAGTTGCAAAATATACTCCATAAATTAATATGGGGAAGTACAAACTCTAACCCTGTTTTCCTCTGAAAATTGCAGGAACTTCAATGTGGCACTAGGAAACAGACTGAGAAACGAGAGTAAATATTTCACTTGCCATCCGCTCCATTTGTTCTAGATGAACGAACGTCTCGCAACATGCTCAGATCTGAGATAGAAATGTGTTTGAAAGCAGTCCTTCACATGGTTTTTTGGGAACACAAGCTTTCTCATCAGTAGCAAACAACACTCCATGCATATTTATAGGGTGGTAGAGGTTCCAACACGGTTTTCCTGTAAAAACTGCAGGAATTTCAAAGCGGCTCTAGTTAACAGACTGAGAAGCCAAATTAAATGTTTCTCCTGATAACAGTTCAATTTGTCCCAGATGAATGAACGTCTCTCCACATGCTCAGTTCTGATATGTAACAGTGTGTGAAGGCCGTCCTTCAACTAACTCGTTGGAACAAATAGATACTATAAGTTTGCAAGCTGCACTTCATACTTATATATGGGTAGTTACTAGCTCCAACTCGCTTTTCCACTGAAAACTGCAGGAACTTCAAAGCAGCACTAGGAAACAGACTGAAAAACCAGAGTAAACGTTTCACCTGCAAAGCGATCACATTGTGCCAGATGAACGAACTACTCTCCAAAATCTCGTTTCGGAGAGATAATTGTGAGAAAACAATTCTTCCCCTAGCTTGTTGGGAATACAACTTATATTTTTAGTTGCAAACTACACTCCTTACATATATAAATGTAAACAACATGCCCCAACTCGGTTTTTCAGTGATAAATTCATGAATTTGAAAGCATACTAGGGAACAGGCTGAGAATGCAGAGTAAAAGTATCTTCTGCAAAGCGATCGCTTTTGTGATAGATAAACGAACTACTCTCCACATGCTCAGTTTTGTGATATAGGTAAGTTTGAAGCCGTCCTTCAACTAGCTTGTTGGGAACTCAAAGCTTCTTTATGGTTGCAAATTACACTCCATATATATATAAGGGGAAGTAAAGCTCCAACTCGCTTTTCCTGTGAAAACTGCAGGAACTTCAAAGCAGAACTAGGAAACAGACTGAGAAACCAGAGAAAACTTCCCCTTGCTAACTCTTCCATTTGTGAGAGTTGAACGAACGTCTCTCCACATGCACATTCCTGAGATATAAGTGTGTTTGAAAGCAGTCCTTCATCTGGGTTTTCGGGAAAACAATCTTTCTCATCTGTAGCAAAATTACTTCCATAAATTTTTATTATATGGAGATAGATGTTGCAAATGAGTTTTCCTGTGAAAAGTGTAGGAATTTCAAAACGGCACTAGGAAATAGACTGAGAAACCAGAGAAAATATTTCCCCTGAAAACCGTTCACATTTTCCTAGATGAACGAACGTCTCTCCCTATGCTCAGCTCTGATATATAACAGTGTGTGAAACCCGTACTTCACCTAGTGTGTTGGGAACACGAGGTTTCTTTTCAGTTGCAAAATATACTCCATAAATTAATATGGGGAAGTACAAACTCTAACCCTGTTTTCCTCTGAAAATTGCAGGAACTTCAATGTGGCTCTAGGAAACAGACTGAGAAACGAGAGTAAATATTTCACTTGTCAACCGCTCCATTTTTTCTAGATGAACGAACGTCTCGCAACATGCTCAGATCTGAGATAGAAATGTGTTTGAAAGCAGTCCTTCACATGGTTTTTTGGGAACACAAGCTTTCTCATCAGTAGCAAACAACACTCCATGCATATTTATAGGGTGGTAGAGGTTCCAACACGGTTTTCCTGTAAAAACTGCAGGAATTTCAAAGCAGCTCTAGTTAACAGACTGAGAAACCACATTAAATGTTTCTCCTCATAACAATTCAATTTGTCCCAGATGAATGAACGTCTCTCCACATGCTCAGTTCTGATATGTAACAGTGTGTGAAGGCCGTCCTTCAACTAACTCATTGGAACAAATAGATACTATAAGTTTGCAAGCTGCACTTCATACTTATATATGGGTAGTTACTAGCTCCAACTCGCTTTTCCACTGAAAACTGCAGGAACTTCAAAGCAGCACTAGGAAACAGACTGAAAAACCAGAGTAAATGTTTCACCTGCAAAGCGATCACATTGTGCCAGATGAACGAACTACTCTCCAAAATCTCGTTTCTGAGAGATAATTGTGAGAAAACAATTCTTCCCCTAGCTTGTTGGGAATACAACTTATATTTTTAGTTGCAAACTACAATCCTTACATATATAAATGTAAACAACATGCCCCAACTCGGTTTTTCAGTGATAAATTCATGAATTTGAAAGCATACTAGGGAACAGGCTGAGAATGCAGAGTAAAAGTATCTTCTGCAAAGCGATCGCTTTTGTGATAGATAAACGAACTACTCTCCACATGCTCAGTTTTGTGATATAGGTAAGTTTGAAGCCGTCCTTCAACTAGCTTGTTGGGAACTCAAAGCTTCTTTATGGTTGCAAATTACACTCCATACATATATAAGGGGAAGTAAAGCTCCAACTCGCTTTTCCTGTGAAAACTGCAGGAACTTCAAAGCAGAACTAGGAATCAGACTGAGAAACCAGAGAAAACTTCCCCTTGCTAACTCTTCCATTTGTGAGAGTTGAACGAACGTCTCTCCACATGCACATTCCTGAGATATAAGTGTGTTTGAAAGCAGTCCTTCATCTGGGTTTTCGGGAAAACAATCTTTCTCATCTGTAGCAAAATTACTTCCATAAATATTTATTATATGGAGATAGATATTGCAACTGAGTTTTCCTGTAAAAACTGTAGGAATTTCAAAACGGCACTAGGAAATAGACTGAGAAACCAGAGAAAATATTTCCCCTGAAAACCGTTCACATTTTCCTAGATGAACGAACGTCTCTCCCTATGCTCAGCTCTGATATATAACAGTGTGTGAAACCCGTTCTTCACCTAGTTTGTTGGGAACACGAAGTTTCTTTTCATTTGCATAAAACACTCCGTACATGTATATGGGGAGGTAAAATCTCCAACTCGTTTTTCTAATGTAAACTGTAGGAACTTCATAGTGGCACTAGGAAACCGACTGAGAAACGAGAGTAAATGTTTTCTTGCCAACCATTCCATTTTTGCTAGATGAACGAACGTCTCTGCACATGCTAATATCTTAGATATATGTGTGTTTGAAAGCAGTCCTTCACCTGGTTTTTCGGGAACACATGTTTTCTCATCAGTAGCAAAATACACTCCATAATTATATATAGGGTGGTTCAGTTACCAACATTGTTTTCCTGTAAACCTGCAGAAATTTCATAGCGGCTCTAGATAACAGATTGAGAAACGAGATTAAATTTTTCTCCTCTAAACAGATCAATTTGTCCCACATGAACTGACGTCTCTCCAGATGCTCAGTTCTGATATGTAACAGTGTATGAATGCCATCCTTCAACTAGCTTGTTGAAATACAAAGATATTTTAAGATTCCAAACTGCACTCCTTACATATATATGGGTAGTTACTAGCTCCAACTAGGTTTTCCACTGAAAACTGCAGGAACTTAAAAACAGCACTAGGAAACAGACTGAGAAACCAGAGTAAAAGTTTCTCCTGCAAAGCGATCACATTGTGCCAGATGAAATAACTACTGTCCAAAAGTTCGTTTCTGAGAGATAAGTGTGAGAAAACCATTTTTCCTCTAGCTTGTTGGTAATACAACGATTTTTTTCAGTTGCAAACTACACTCCTTACATATATAAATGTAAACAACAAGCCCCAAATCGGTTTTTCAGTGATAAATCCAGGAATTTAAATCATAATAGGAAACATGCTGAGATTGCAGAATAAATGTATCTTCTGCAAAGCGATCACTTTGTGCTAGATAAAAGAACTCCTCTCCACATGCGCTGTTCTGAGATATAGGCATGATTGAAAGCCGTTCTTCAACTAGCTTGTAGGGAACACAAAATTCTTTACGGTTGCAAATTACACTCCATACTTATATATGGGTGGGTAAAGCTCCAACTCTCTTTTGCAGTGAAAACTGCAGGAACTTCAAAGCGGATCTAGGGAAAAATTTGAGAAACCACTGTAAAAGTTTCCCTTGCAAACTCTTCATTTGTCCTAGATGAATGAACGTCCCTCCACATGCAATTTCCTGAGATATTAGTGTGTTTGAAAGCAGTCCTTCACCTAATTATTCGAGAACACAAACTTTCTCATCTGTAGCAAATTTACATCCATAAATATTTATTATATGGAGATAGATGTTGCAACTCAGTTTTCCTGTAAAAACTGTAGGAATTTCAAAACGGCACTAGGAAATAGACTGAGAAACCAGAGAAAATATTTCCCCTGAAAACCGTTCACATTTTCCTAGATGAACGAACGTCTCTCCCTATGCTCACCTCTGATATATAACAGTGTGTGAAACCCGTTCTTCACCTAGTTTGTTGGGAACACGAAGTTTCTTTTCATTTGCATAAAACACTCCGTTCATTTATAAAGGGAGGTAAAATCTCCATTCGTTTTTCCAATGAAAACTGCAAGAACTTCAAAGTGGCAATAGAAACAGACTGAGAAATGAAAGTAAATGTTTCTGTTGCCAACCGTTCCATTTTTCCTAGATGAACGAACATCACTACACATGCTCAGATCTGAGATATATGTGTGATTGAAAGCAGGCCTTCAACTGGTTTTTACGAAAAACAGTGTTTCTCATCATTAGCAAACTACACTCCATAAATATATAAAGGGTGGTACAGGTTCCAACATGGTTTTCCTGTAAAATATGCAGGAATTCATAGCAGCTCTAGGAAACTGATTGAGAAACCAGAGTAAATGTTTCTCAGATAAACATTTCACTTTGTCCCAGATGAACGAACATCTCTCCAAATGCTCAGATCTGTTATGTAACTTTCTGTGAACGCCATTCTTCAACTAGCTTGTTGGAACACAAAGATTCTTTTAGTTGGCAATTTGCACTCCATATATATATATGGGTAGTTACTAGCTCCAAATCGGTTTCCCACTGAAAACTGCAGGAACATCAAAGCAGCACTAGGAAACAGAATGAGAAACCAGAGTAAAAGTTTCTCCGGCAAAGCGATCACATTGTGCCAGATGAAAGAACGACTCTCCACAAGCACGTTTCAGAGAGATAAGTGTGAGGAAACCATACTTCCCCTAGCTTGTTGGGAAAACAAATTTTTTTTTCAGTTGCAAACTTGACTCCTTACATAAATGTAAAGGAAAGAAAAAGCCCAAACACGGTTTTTTGGTGATAAATTCTGGATTTTCAAATCATACTAGGAAACAGACTGAGAATGTAGAGTAAAAGTATCTTCTGCAAAGCGATCGCTTTTTGGTAGATGAACGAACTACTTTCCACATGCTCAGTTCTGAGATATAGGCTTATTTGCAAGCCGTCCTTCAACTAGCTTGTTGGGAACACAAAGATTTCTTAAGGTTGAAAATTATACTCCTTACATATATATGGGGATGAAAAAGTTCCACCTTGCTTTTTCACTGAAAACTGCAGGAACTTCAAAGATGCACAAGGAAACAGACTTAGAAACCAGAGTAAAATTTCCCTTGCAAACTCTTCCATTTGAGCTAGATGAAAGAACATATCTCCAAATGCTCACTTCTGAGATATAAGTGTGTTTGAAAGCAGTCCTTCACCTGGCTTCTCAGAAAACAAACTTCCTCATCAGTAGAAAACTACCTCCAAACATATATATATATGTAGGTAGAGGTTGTAACCCGGTATTCCTGTAAGAACTTCAGGAATTTCAAATCAGCACTAGGAAACCGACTGAGATACTAGAGTAAATATTTCCCCTGCAAACCGTTCACATTTTTCTAGATGAACAAACGTCTCTCCACATGCTCAGCTCTGATATTTAAGAGTGTGTGAAACCCGTACTTCACCTAGTGTGTTGGGAACACGAGGTTTCTTTTCAGTTGCAAAATATACTCCATAAATTAATATGGGGAAATACAAACTCTAACCCTGTTTTCCTCTGAAAATTGCAGGAACTTCAATGTGGCTCTAGGAAACAGACTGAGAAACGAGAGTAAATATTTCACTTGCCAACCGCTCCATTTTTTCTAGATGAACGAACGTCTCGCAACATGCTCAGATCTGAGATAGAAATGTGTTTGAAAGCTGTCCTTCACATGGTTTTTTGGGAACACAAGCTTTCTCATCAGTAGCAAACAACACTCCATGCATATTTATAGGGTGATAGAGGTTCCAACACGGTTTTCCTGTAAAAACTGCAGGAATTTCAAAGCGGCTCTAGTTAAAAGACTGAGAAACCGCATTAAATGTTTCTCCTGATAACAGTTCAATTTGTCCCAGATGAATGAACGTCTCTCCACATGCTCAGTTCTGATATGTAACAGTGTGTGAAGGCCGTCCTTCAACTAACTCGTTGGAACAAATAGATACTATAAGTTTGCAAGCTGCACTTCATACTTATATATGGGTAGTTACTAGCTCCAACTCGCTTTTCCACTGAAAACTGCAGGAACTTCAAAGCAGCACTAGGAAACAGACTGAAAAACCAGAGTAAACGTTTCACCTGCAAAGCGATCACATTGTGCCAGATGAACGAACTACTCTCCAAAATCTCGTTTCTGAGAGATATTTGTGAGAAAACAATTCTTCCCCTAGCTTGTTAGGAATACAACTTATATTTTTAGTTGCAAACTACACTCCTTACATATATAAATGTAAACAACATGCCCCAACTCGGTTTTTCAGTGATAAATTCATGAATTTGAAAGCATACTAGGGAACAGGCTGAGAATGCAGTGTAAAAGTATCTTCTGCAAAGCGATCGCTTTTGTGATAGATAAACGAACTACTCTCCACATGCTCAGTTTTGTGATATAGGTAAGTTTGAAGCCGTCCTTCAACTAGCTTGTTGGAAACTCAAAGCTTCTTTATGGTTGCAAATTACACTCCATACATATATAAGGGGAAGTAAAGCTCCAACTCGCTTTACCTGTGAAAACTGCAGGAACTTCAAAGCAGAACTAGGAAACAGACTGAGAAACCACAGAAAATTTCCCCTTGCTAACTCTTCCATTTGTGAGAGTTGAACGAACGTCTCTCCACATGCACATTCCTGAGATATAAGTGTGTTTGAAAGCAGTCCTTCATCTGGGTTTTCGGGAAAACAATCTTTCTCATCTGTAGCAAAATTACTTCCATAAATATTTATTATATGGGGATAGATGTTGCAACTCAGTTGTCCTGTAAAAACTGTAGGAATTTCAAAACAGCACTAGGAAACAGACTGAGAAACCAGAGTAAATATTTCCCCTGAAAACCGTTCACATTTTCCTAGATGAACGAACGTCTCTCCCTATGCTCAGCTCTGATATATAACAGTGTGTGAAACCCGTTCTTCACCTAGTTTGTTGGGAACACGAAGTTTCTTTTCATTTGCATAAAACACTCCGTACATGCATATGGGGAGGTAAAATCTCCAACTCGTTTTTCTAATGTAAACTGTAGGAACTTCAAAGAGGCACTAGGAAACCGACTGAGAAACGAGAGTAAATGTTTCCTTGCCAACCTTTCCATTTTTGCTAGATGAACGAACGTCTCTGCCCATGCTAATATCTTAGATATAAGTGTGTTTGAAAGCAGTCCTTCACCTGGTTTTTCGGGAACACATGTTTTCTCATCAGTAGCAAAATACACTCCATAATTTTATATAGGGTGGTTCAGTTACCAACATTGTTTTCCTGTAAACCTGCAGAAATTTCATAGCGGCTCTAGATAACAGATTGAGAAACGAGATTAAATTTTTCTCCTCTAAACAGTTCAATTTGTCCCAGATGAACGGACTTCTCTCCAGATGCTCAGTTCTGATATGTAACAGTGTATCAATGCCATCCTTCAACTAGCTTGTTGAAATACAAAGATACTTTAAGATTCCAAACTGCACTCCTTATATATATATGGGTAGTTACTAGCTCCAACTCGGTTTTCCACTGAAAACTGCAGGAACTTAAAAACAGCACTAGGAAACAGACTGAGAAACCAGAGTAAAAGTTTCTCCTGCAAAGCGATCACATTGTGCCAGATGAAATAACTACTGTCCAAAAGTTGGTTTCTGAGAGATAAGTGTGAGAAAACCATTTTTCCTCTAGCTTGTTGGTAATACAACGATTTTTTTCAGTTGCAAACTACACTCCTTACATATATAAATGTAAACAACAAGCCCCAAATCGGTTTTACAGTGATAAATCCAGGAATTTGAAATCATACAAGGAAACATGCTGAGAATGCAGAAGAAATGTATCTTCTGCAAAGCGATCACTTTGTGCTAGATAAAAGAACTCCTCTCCACATGCGCAGTTCTGAGATATAGGCATGTTTGAAAGCCGTTCTGCTACTAGCTTGTTGGGAACACAAAATTCTTTATGGTTGCAAGTTACACTCCATACTTATATATGGGTGGGTAAAGCTCCAACTCTCTTTTGCAGTGAAAACTGCAGGAACTTCAAAGCGGATCTAGGGAAAAGATTGAGAAACCACTGTAAAAGTTTCCCTTGCAAACTCTTCATTTGTCCTAGATGAATGAACGTCTCTCCACATGCAATTTCCTGAGATATTAGTGTGTTTGAAAGCAGTCCTTCACCTAATTATTCGAGAACACAAACTTTCTCATCTGTAGCAAACTTCCTTCCATACATATATATACAGGGATGTAAAAGTTGCAACTCAGTTTTCCTGTAAAAACCGCAGGAATTTCAAATCGGCACTAGGAAATAGACTGAGAAACCAGAGTAAATATTTCCCCTGCAAACCTTTCACATTTTCCTAGATGAATGAATGTCTGTCCCCATGCTCAGCTCTGATATATAACAGTGTGTGAAACCCGTTCTTCACCTAGTTTGTTGGGAACACGAAGTTTCTTTTCATTTGCATAAAACACTCCGTTCATTTATAAAGGGAGGTAAAATCTCCATTCGTTTTTCCAATGAAAACTGCAAGAACTTCAAAGTGGCAATAGAAACAGACTGAGAAATGAAAGTAAATGTTTCTCTTGCCAACCGTTCCATTTTTCCTAGATGAACGAACATCACTACACATGCTCAGATCTGAGATATATGTGTGATTGAAAGCAGGCCTTCAACTGGTTTTTCCGAAAAACAATGTTTCTCATCATTAGCAAACTACACTCCATAAATATATAAAGGGTGGTACAGGTTCCAACATGGTTTTCCTGTAAAATATGCAGGAATTCATAGCAGCTCTAGGAAACTGATTGAGAAACCAGAGTAAATGTTTCTCAGATAAACATTTCACTTTGTCCCAGATGAACGAACATCTCTCCAAATGCTCAGATCTGTTATGTAACTTTCTGTGAACGCCATTCTTCAACTAGCTTGTTGGAACACAAAGATTCTTTTAGTTGGCAATTTGCACTCCATATATATATATGGGTAGTTACTAGCTCCAAATCGGTTTCCCACTGAAAACTGCAGGAACATCAAAGCAGCACTAGGAAACAGAATGAGAAACCAGAGTAAAAGTTTCTCCGGCAAAGCGATCACATTGTGCCAGATGAAAGAACGACTCTCCACAAGCACGTTTCAGAGAGATAAGTGTGAGGAAACCATACTTCCCCTAGCTTGTTGGGAAAACAAATTTTTTTTTCAGTTGCAAACTTGACTCCTTACATAAATGTAAAGGAAAGAAAAAGCCCAAACACGGTTTTTGGGTGATAAATTCTGGATTTTCAAATCATACTAGGAAACAGACTGAGAATGTAGAGTAAAAGTATCTTCTGCAAAGCGATCGCTTTGTGGTAGATGAACGAACTACTTTCCACATGCTGAGTTCTGAGATATAGGCTTATTTGCAAGCCGTCCTTCAACTAGCTTGTTGGGAACACAAAGATTTCTTAAGGTTGAAAATTATACTCCATACATATATACGGGGATGAAAAAGTTCCACCTTGCTTTTCACTGAAAACTGCAGGAACTTCAAAGTTGCACAAGGAAACAGACTTAGAAACCAGAGTAAAATTTCCCTTGCAAACTCTTCCATTTGAGCTACATGAACGAACATATCTCCAAATGCTCACTTCTGAGATATAAGTGTGTTTGAAAGCAGTCCTTCACCTGGCTTCTCAGAAAACTAACTTCCTCATCAGTAGAAAACTAACCTCCAAACATATATATATATGTAGGTAGAGGTTGTACCCCGGTATTCCTGTAAGAACTTCAGGAATTTCAAATCAGCACTAGGAAACCGACTGAGATACTAGAGTAAATATTTCCCCTGCAAACCGTTCACATTTTGCTAGATGAACAAACGTCTCTCCACATGCTCAGCTCTGATATTTAAGAGTGTGTGAAACCCGTACTTCACCTAGTGTGTTGGGAACACGAGGTTTCTTTTCAGTTGCAAAATATACTCCATAAATTAATATGGGGAAGTACAAACTCTAACCCTGTTTTCCTCTGAAAATTGCAGGAACTTCAATGTGGCAGTAGGAAACAGACTGAGAAACGAGAGTAAATATTTCACTTGCCATCCGCTCCATTTGTTCTAGATGAACGAACGTCTCGCAACATGCTCAGATCTGAGATAGAAATGTGTTTGAAAGCAGTCCTTCACATGGTTTTTTGGGAACACAAGCTTTCTCATCAGTAGCAAACAACACTCCATGCATATTTATAGGGTGGTAGAGGTTCCAACACGGTTTTCCTGTAAAAACTGCAGGAATTTCAAAGCGGCTCTAGTTAACAGACTGAGAAGCCAAATTAAATGTTTCTCCTGATAACAGTTCAATTTGTCCCAGATGAATGAACGTCTCTCCACATGCTCAGTTCTGATATGTAACAGTGTGTGAAGGCCGTCCTTCAACTAACTCGTTGGAACAAATAGATACTATAAGTTTGCAAGCTGCACTTCATACTTATATATGGGTAGTTACTAGCTCCAACTCGCTTTTCCACTGAAAACTGCAGGAACTTCAAAGCAGCACTAGGAAACAGACTGAAAAACCAGAGTAAATGTTTCACCTGCAAAGCGATCACATTGTGCCAGATGAACGAACTACTCTCCAAAATCTCGTTTCGGAGAGATAATTGTGAGAAAACAATTCTTCCCCTAGCTTGTTGGGAATACAACTTATATTTTTAGTTGCAAACTACACTCCTTACATATATAAATGTAAACAACATGCCCCAACTCGGTTTTTCAGTGATAAATTCATGAATTTGAAAGCATACTAGGGAACAGGCTGAGAATGCAGAGTAAAAGTATCTTCTGCAAAGCGATCGCTTTTGTGATAGATAAACGAACTACTCTCCACATGCTCAGTTTTGTGATATAGGTAAGTTTGAAGCCGTCCTTCAACTAGCTTGTTGGGAACTCAAAGCTTCTTTATGGTTGCAAATTACACTCCATATATATATAAGGGGAAGTAAAGCTCCAACTCGCTTTTCCTGTGAAAACTGCAGGAACTTCAAAGCAGAACTAGGAAACAGACTGAGAAACCAGAGAAAACTTCCCCTTGCTAACTCTTCCATTTGTGAGAGTTGAACGAACGTCTCTCCACATGCACATTCCTGAGATATAAGTGTGTTTGAAAGCAGTCCTTCATCTGGGTTTTCGGGAAAACAATCTTTCTCATCTGTAGCAAAATTACTTCCATAAATTTTTATTATATGGAGATAGATGTTGCAAATGAGTTTTCCTGTAAAAAGTGTAGGAATTTCAAAACGGCACTAGGAAATAGACTGAGAAACCAGAGAAAATATTTCCCCTGAAAACCGTTCACATTTTCCTAGATGAACGAACGTCTCTCCCTATGCTCAGCTCTGATATATAACAGTGTGTGAAACCCGTACTTCACCTAGTGTGTTGGGAACACGAGGTTTCTTTTCAGTTGCAAAATATACTCCATAAATTAATATGGGGAAGTACAAACTCTAACCCTGTTTTCCTCTGAAAATTGCAGGAACTTCAATGTGGCTCTAGGAAACAGACTGAGAAACGAGAGTAAATATTTCACTTGTCAACCGCTCCATTTTTTCTAGATGAACGAACGTCTCGCAACATGCTCAGATCTGAGATAGAAATGTGTTTGAAAGCAGTCCTTCACATGGTTTTTTGGGAACACAAGCTTTCTCATCAGTAGCAAACAACACTCCATGCATATTTATAGGGTGGTAGAGGTTCCAACACGGTTTTCCTGTAAAAACTGCAGGAATTTCAAAGCAGCTCTAGTTAACAGACTGAGAAACCACATTAAATGTTTCTCCTCATAACAATTCAATTTGTCCCAGATGAATGAACGTCTCTCCACATGCTCAGTTCTGATATGTAACAGTGTGTGAAGGCCGTCCTTCAACTAACTCATTGGAACAAATAGATACTATAAGTTTGCAAGCTGCACTTCATACTTATATATGGGTAGTTACTAGCTCCAACTCGCTTTTCCACTGAAAACTGCAGGAACTTCAAAGCAGCACTAGGAAACAGACTGAAAAACCAGAGTAAATGTTTCACCTGCAAAGCGATCACATTGTGCCAGATGAACGAACTACTCTCCAAAATCTCGTTTCTGAGAGATAATTGTGAGAAAACAATTCTTCCCCTAGCTTGTTGGGAATACAACTTATATTTTTAGTTGCAAACTACACTCCTTACATATATAAATGTAAACAACATGCCCCAACTCGGTTTTTCAGTGATAAATTCATGAATTTGAAAGCATTCTAGGGAACAGGCTGAGAATGCAGAGTAAAAGTATCTTCTGCAAAGCGATCGCTTTTGTGATAGATAAACGAACTACTCTCCACATGCTCAGTTTTGTGATATAGGTAAGTTTGAAGCCGTCCTTCAACTAGCTTGTTGGGAACTCAAAGCTTCTTTATGGTTGCAAATTACACTCCATACATATATAAGGGGAAGTAAAGCTCCAACTCGCTTTTCCTGTGAAAACTGCAGGAACTTCAAAGCAGAACTAGGAATCAGACTGAGAAACCAGAGAAAACTTCCCCTTGCTAACTCTTCCATTTGTGAGAGTTGAACGAACGTCTCTCCACATGCACATTCCTGAGATATAAGTGTGTTTGAAAGCAGTCCTTCATCTGGGTTTTCGGGAAAACAATCTTTCTCATCTGTAGCAAAATTACTTCCATAAATATTTATTATATGGAGATAGATGTTGCAACTGAGTTTTCCTGTAAAAACTGTAGGAATTTCAAAACGGCACTAGGAAATAGACTGAGAAACCAGAGAAAATATTTCCCCTGAAAACCGTTCACATTTTCCTAGATGAACGAACGTCTCTCCCTATGCTCAGCTCTGATATATAACAGTGTGTGAAACCCGTTCTTCACCTAGTTTGTTGGGAACACGAAGTTTCTTTTCATTTGCATAAAACACTCCGTACATGTATATGGGGAGGTAAAATCTCCAACTCGTTTTTCTAATGTAAACTGTAGGAACTTCATAGTGGCACTAGGAAACCGACTGAGAAACGAGAGTAAATGTTTTCTTGCCAACCATTCCATTTTTGCTAGATGAACGAACGTCTCTGCACATGCTAATATCTTAGATATATGTGTGTTTGAAAGCAGTCCTTCACCTGGTTTTTCGGGAACACATGTTTTCTCATCAGTAGCAAAATACACTCCATAATTATATATAGGGTGGTTCAGTTACCAACATTGTTTTCCTGTAAACCTGCAGAAATTTCATAGCGGCTCTAGATAACAGATTGAGAAACGAGATTAAATTTTTCTCCTCTAAACAGATCAATTTGTCCCACATGAACTGACGTCTCTCCAGATGCTCAGTTCTGATATGTAACAGTGTATGAATGCCATCCTTCAACTAGCTTGTTGAAATACAAAGATATTTTAAGATTCCAAACTGCACTCCTTACATATATATGGGTAGTTACTAGCTCCAACTAGGTTTTCCACTGAAAACTGCAGGAACTTAAAAACAGCACTAGGAAACAGACTGAGAAACCAGAGTAAAAGTTTCTCCTGCAAAGCGATCACATTGTGCCAGATGAAATAACTACTGTCCAAAAGTTCGTTTCTGAGAGATAAGTGTGAGAAAACCATTTTTCCTCTAGCTTGTTGGTAATACAACGATTTTTTTCAGTTGCAAACTACACTCCTTACATATATAAATGTAAACAACAAGCCCCAAATCGGTTTTTCAGTGATAAATCCAGGAATTTAAATCATAATAGGAAACATGCTGAGATTGCAGAATAAATGTATCTTCTGCAAAGCGATCACTTTGTGCTAGATAAAAGAACTCCTCTCCACATGCGCTGTTCTGAGATATAGGCATGATTGAAAGCCGTTCTTCAACTAGCTTGTAGGGAACACAAAATTCTTTACGGTTGCAAATTACACTCCATACTTATATATGGGTGGGTAAAGCTCCAACTCTCTTTTGCAGTGAAAACTGCAGGAACTTCAAAGCGGATCTAGGGAAAAGATTGAGAAACCACTGTAAAAGTTTCCCTTGCAAACTCTTCATTTGTCCTAGATGAATGAACGTCTCTCCACATGCAATTTCCTGAGATATTAGTGTGTTTGAAAGCAGTCCTTCACCTAATTATTCGAGAACACAAACTTTCTCATCTGACGCAAACTTTCTTCCATACATATATATATTGGGATTAAGAAGTTGCAACTCAGTTTTCCTGTAAATACCGCAGGAATTTCAAATCGGCACTAGGAATTAGACTGAGAAACCAGAGTAAATATTTCCCCTGCAAACCTTTCACATTTTCCTAGTTGAACGAATGTCTGTCCCCATGCTCAGCTCTGATATATAACAGTGTGTGAAACCCGTACTTCACCTAGTGTGTTGGGAACACGAGGTTTCTTTTCAGTTGCAAAATATACTCCATAAATTAATATGGGGAAGTACAAACTCTAACCCTGTTTTCCTCTGAAAATTGCAGGAACTTCAATGTGGCACTAGGAAACAGACTGAGAAACGAGAGTAAATATTTCACTTGTCAACCGCTCCATTTTTTCTAGATGAACGAACGTCTCGCAACATGCTCAGATCTGAGATAGAAATGTGTTTGAAAGCAGTCCTTCACATGGTTTTTTGGGAACACAAGCTTTCTCATCAGTAGCAAACAACACTCCATGCATATTTATAGGGTGGTAGAGGTTCCAACACGGTTTTCCTGTAAAAACTGCAGGAATTTCAAAGCAGCTCTAGTTAACAGACTGAGAAACCACATTAAATGTTTCTCCTCATAACAGTTCAATTTGTCCCAGATGAATGAACGTCTCTCCACATGCTCAGTTCTGATATGTAACAGTGTGTGAAGGCCGTCCTTCAACTAACTCATTGGAACAAATAGATACTATAAGTTTGCAAGCTGCACTTCATACTTATATATGGGTAGTTACTAGCTCCAACTCGCTTTTCCACTGAAAACTGCAGGAACTTCAAAGCAGCACTAGGAAACAGACTGAAAAACCAGAGTAAATGTTTCACCTGCAAAGCGATCACATTGTGCCAGATGAACGAACTACTCTCCAAAATCTCGTTTCTGAGAGATAATTGTGAGAAAACAATTCTTCCCCTAGCTTGTTGGGAATACAACTTATATTTTTAGTTGCAAACTACACTCCTTACATATATAAATGTAAACAACATGCCCCAACTCGGTTTTTCAGTGATAAATTCATGAATTTGAAAGCATACTAGGGAACAGGCTGAGAATGCAGAGTAAAAGTATCTTCTGCAAAGCGATCGCTTTTGTGATAGATAAACGAACTACTCTCCACATGCTCAGTTTTGTGATATAGGTAAGTTTGAAGCCGTCCTTCAACTAGCTTGTTGGGAACTCAAAGCTTCTTTATGGTTGCAAATTACACTCCATACATATATAAGGGGAAGTAAAGCTCCAACTCGCTTTTCCTGTGAAAACTGCAGGAACTTCAAAGCAGAACTAGGAAACAGACTGAGAAACCAGAGAAAACTTCCCCTTGCTAACTCTTCCATTTGTGAGAGTTGAACGAACGTCTCTCCACATGCACATTCCTGAGATATAAGTGTGTTTGAAAGCAGTCCTTCATCTGGGTTTTCGGGAAAACAATCTTTCTCATCTGTAGCAAAATTACTTCCATAAATATTTATTATATGGAGATAGATGTTGCAACTGAGTTTTCCTGTAAAAACTGTAGGAATTTCAAAACGGCACTAGGAAATAGACTGAGAAACCAGAGAAAATATTTCCCCTGAAAACCGTTCACATTTTCCTAGATGAACGAACGTCTCTCCCTATGCTCAGCTCTGATATATAACAGTGTGTGAAACCCGTTCTTCACCTAGTTTGATGGGAACACGAAGTTTCTTTTCATTTGCATAAAACACTCCGTACATGTATATGGGGAGGTAAAATCTCCAACTCGTTTTTCTAATGTAAACTGTAGGAACTTCATAGTGGCACTAGGAAACCGACTGAGAAACGAGAGTAAATGTTTTCTTGCCAACCATTCCATTTTTGCTAGATGAACGAACGTCTCTGCACATGCTAATATCTTAGATATATGTGTGTTTGAAAGCAGTCCTTCACCTGGTTTTTCGGGAACACATGTTTTCTCATCAGTAGCAAAATACACTCCATAATTATATATAGGGTGGTTCAGTTACCAACATTGTTTTCCTGTAAACCTGCAGAAATTTCATAGCGGCTCTAGATAACAGATTGAGAAACGAGATTAAATTTTTCTCTTCTAAACAGATCAATTTGTCCCACATGAACTGACGTCTCTCCAGATGCTCAGTTCTGATATGTAACAGTGTATGAATGCCATCCTTCAACTAGCTTGTTGAAATACAAAGATATTTTAAGATTCCAAACTGCACTCCTTACATATATATGGGTAGTTACTAGCTCCAACTAGGTTTTCCACTGAAAACTGCAGGAACTTAAAAACAGCACTAGGAAACAGACTGAGAAACCAGAGTAAAAGTTTCTCCTGCAAAGCGATCACATTGTGCCAGATGAAATAACTACTGTCCAAAAGTTGGTTTCTGAGAGATAAGTGTGAGAAAACCATTTTTCCTCTAGCTTGTTGGTAATACAACGATTTTTTTCAGTTGCAAACTACACTCCTTACATATATAAATGTAAACAACAAGCCCCAAATCGGTTTTTCAGTGATAAATCCAGGAATTTAAATCATAATAGGAAACATGCTGAGATTGCAGAATAAATGTATCTTCTGCAAAGCGATCACTTTGTGCTAGATAAAAGAACTCCTCTCCACATGCGCTGTTCTGAGATATAGGCATGATTGAAAGCCGTTCTTCAACTAGCTTGTAGGGAACACAAAATTCTTTACGGTTGCAAATTACACTCCATACTTATATATGGGTGGGTAAAGCTCCAACTCTCTTTTGCAGTGAAAACTGCAGGAACTTCAAAGCGGATCTAGGGAAAAGATTGAGAAACCACTGTAAAAGTTTCCCTTGCAAACTCTTCATTTGTCCTAGATGAATGAACGTCTCTCCACATGCAATTTCCTGAGATATTAGTGTGTTTGAAAGCAGTCCTTCACCTAATTATTCGAGAACACAAACTTTCTCATCTGACGCAAACTTTCTTCCATACATATATATATTGGGATTAAGAAGTTGCAACTCAGTTTTCCTGTAAATACCGCAGGAATTTCAAATCGGCACTAGGAATTAGACTGAGAAACCAGAGTAAATATTTCCCCTGCAAACCTTTCACATTTTCCTAGTTGAACGAATGTCTGTCCCCATGCTCAGCTCTGATATATAACAGTGTGTGAAACCCGTACTTCACCTAGTGTGTTGGGAACACGAGGTTTCTTTTCAGTTGCAAAATATACTCCATAAATTAATATGGGGAAGTACAAACTCTAACCCTGTTTTCCTCTGAAAATTGCAGGAACTTCAATGTGGCACTAGGAAACAGACTGAGAAACGAGAGTAAATATTTCACTTGTCAACCGCTCCATTTTTTCTAGATGAACGAACGTCTCGCAACATGCTCAGATCTGAGATAGAAATGTGTTTGAAAGCAGTCCTTCACATGGTTTTTTGGGAACACAAGCTTTCTCATCAGTAGCAAACAACACTCCATGCATATTTATAGGGTGGTAGAGGTTCCAACACGGTTTTCCTGTAAAAACTGCAGGAATTTCAAAGCAGCTCTAGTTAACAGACTGAGAAACCACATTAAATGTTTCTCCTCATAACAGTTCAATTTGTCCCAGATGAATGAACGTCTCTCCACATGCTCAGTTCTGATATGTAACAGTGTGTGAAGGCCGTCCTTCAACTAACTCATTGGAACAAATAGATACTATAAGTTTGCAAGCTGCACTTCATACTTATATATGGGTAGTTACTAGCTCCAACTCGCTTTTCCACTGAAAACTGCAGGAACTTCAAAGCAGCACTAGGAAACAGACTGAAAAACCAGAGTAAATGTTTCACCTGCAAAGCGATCACATTGTGCCAGATGAACGAACTACTCTCCAAAATCTCGTTTCTGAGAGATAATTGTGAGAAAACAATTCTTCCCCTAGCTTGTTGGGAATACAACTTATATTTTTAGTTGCAAACTACACTCCTTACATATATAAATGTAAACAACATGCCCCAACTCGGTTTTTCAGTGATAAATTCATGAATTTGAAAGCATACTAGGGAACAGGCTGAGAATGCAGAGTAAAAGTATCTTCTGCAAAGCGATCGCTTTTGTGATAGATAAACGAACTACTCTCCACATGCTCAGTTTTGTGATATAGGTAAGTTTGAAGCCGTCCTTCAACTAGCTTGTTGGGAACTCAAAGCTTCTTTATGGTTGCAAATTACACTCCATACATATATAAGGGGAAGTAAAGCTCCAACTCGCTTTTCCTGTGAAAACTGCAGGAACTTCAAAGCAGAACTAGGAAACAGACTGAGAAACCAGAGAAAACTTCCCCTTGCTAACTCTTCCATTTGTGAGAGTTGAACGAACGTCTCTCCACATGCACATTCCTGAGATATAAGTGTGTTTGAAAGCAGTCCTTCATCTGGGTTTTCGGGAAAACAATCTTTCTCATCTGTAGCAAAATTACTTCCATAAATATTTATTATATGGAGATAGATGTTGCAACTGAGTTTTCCTGTAAAAACTGTAGGAATTTCAAAACGGCACTAGGAAATAGACTGAGAAACCAGAGAAAATATTTCCCCTGAAAACCGTTCACATTTTCCTAGATGAACGAACGTCTCTCCCTATGCTCAGCTCTGATATATAACAGTGTGTGAAACCCGTTCTTCACCTAGTTTGTTGGGAACACGAAGTTTCTTTTCATTTGCATAAAACACTCCGTACATGTATATGGGGAGGTAAAATCTCCAACTCGTTTTTCTAATGTAAACTGTAGGAACTTCATAGTGGCACTAGGAAACCGACTGAGAAACGAGAGTAAATGTTTTCTTGCCAACCATTCCATTTTTGCTAGATGAACGAACGTCTCTGCACATGCTAATATCTTAGATATATGTGTGTTTGAAAGCAGTCCTTCACCTGGTTTTTCGGGAACACATGTTTTCTCATCAGTAGCAAAATACACTCCATAATTATATATAGGGTGGTTCAGTTACCAACATTGTTTTCCTGTAAACCTGCAGAAATTTCATAGCGGCTCTAGATAACAGATTGAGAAACGAGATTAAATTTTTCTCCTCTAAACAGATCAATTTGTCCCACATGAACTGACGTCTCTCCAGATGCTCAGTTCTGATATGTAACAGTGTATGAATGCCATCCTTCAACTAGCTTGTTGAAATACAAAGATATTTTAAGATTCCAAACTGCACTCCTTACATATATATGGGTAGTTACTAGCTCCAACTAGGTTTTCCACTGAAAACTGCAGGAACTTAAAAACAGCACTAGGAAACAGACTGAGAAACCAGAGTAAAAGTTTCTCCTGCAAAGCGATCACATTGTGCCAGATGAAATAACTACTGTCCAAAAGTTCGTTTCTGAGAGATAAGTGTGAGAAAACCATTTTTCCTCTAGCTTGTTGGTAATACAACGATTTTTTTCAGTTGCAAACTACACTCCTTACATATATAAATGTAAACAACAAGCCCCAAATCGGTTTTTCAGTGATAAATCCAGGAATTTAAATCATAATAGGAAACATGCTGAGATTGCAGAATAAATGTATCTTCTGCAAAGCGATCACTTTGTGCTAGATAAAAGAACTCCTCTCCACATGCGCTGTTCTGAGATATAGGCATGATTGAAAGCCGTTCTTCAACTAGCTTGTAGGGAACACAAAATTCTTTACGGTTGCAAATTACACTCCATACTTATATATGGGTGGGTAAAGCTCCAACTCTCTTTTGCAGTGAAAACTGCAGGAACTTCAAAGCGGATCTAGGGAAAAATTTGAGAAACCACTGTAAAAGTTTCCCTTGCAAACTCTTCATTTGTCCTAGATGAATGAACGTCTCTCCACATGCAATTTCCTGAGATATTAGTGTGTTTGAAAGCAGTCCTTCACCTAATTATTCGAGAACACAAACTTTCTCATCTGACGCAAACTTTCTTCCATACATATATATATTGGGATTAAGAAGTTGCAACTCAGTTTTCCTGTAAATACCGCAGGAATTTCAAATCGGCACTAGGAATTAGACTGAGAAACCAGAGTAAATATTTCCCCTGCAAACCTTTCACATTTTCCTAGTTGAACGAATGTCTGTCCCCATGCTCAGCTCTGATATATAACAGTGTGTGAAACCCGTACTTCACCTAGTGTGTTGGGAACACGAGGTTTCTTTTCAGTTGCAAAATATACTCCATAAATTAATATGGGGAAGTACAAACTCTAACCCTGTTTTCCTCTGAAAATTGCAGGAACTTCAATGTGGCACTAGGAAACAGACTGAGAAACGAGAGTAAATATTTCACTTGTCAACCGCTCCATTTTTTCTAGATGAACGAACGTCTCGCAACATGCTCAGATCTGAGATAGAAATGTGTTTGAAAGCAGTCCTTCACATGGTTTTTTGGGAACACAAGCTTTCTCATCAGTAGCAAACAACACTCCATGCATATTTATAGGGTGGTAGAGGTTCCAACACGGTTTTCCTGTAAAAACTGCAGGAATTTCAAAGCAGCTCTAGTTAACAGACTGAGAAACCACATTAAATGTTTCTCCTCATAACAGTTCAATTTGTCCCAGATGAATGAACGTCTCTCCACATGCTCAGTTCTGATATGTAACAGTGTGTGAAGGCCGTCCTTCAACTAACTCATTGGAACAAATAGATACTATAAGTTTGCAAGCTGCACTTCATACTTATATATGGGTAGTTACTAGCTCCAACTCGCTTTTCCACTGAAAACTGCAGGAACTTCAAAGCAGCACTAGGAAACAGACTGAAAAACCAGAGTAAATGTTTCACCTGCAAAGCGATCACATTGTGCCAGATGAACGAACTACTCTCCAAAATCTCGTTTCTGAGAGATAATTGTGAGAAAACAATTCTTCCCCTAGCTTGTTGGGAATACAACTTATATTTTTAGTTGCAAACTACACTCCTTACATATATAAATGTAAACAACATGCCCCAACTCGGTTTTTCAGTGATAAATTCATGAATTTGAAAGCATACTAGGGAACAGGCTGAGAATGCAGAGTAAAAGTATCTTCTGCAAAGCGATCGCTTTTGTGATAGATAAACGAACTACTCTCCACATGCTCAGTTTTGTGATATAGGTAAGTTTGAAGCCGTCCTTCAACTAGCTTGTTGGGAAGTCAAAGCTTCTTTATGGTAGCAAATTACACTCCATACATATATAAGGGGAAGTAAAGCTCCAACTCGCTTTTCCTGTGAAAACTGCAGGAACTTCAAAGCAGAACTAGGAATCAGACTGAGAAACCAGAGAAAACTTCCCCTTGCTAACTCTACCATTTGTGAGAGTTGAACGAACGTCTCTCCACATGCACATTCCTGAGATATAAGTGTGTTTGAAAGCAGTCCTTCATCTGGGTTTTCGGGAAAACAATCTTTCTCATCTGTAGCAAAATTACTTCCATAAATATTTATTATATGGAGATAGATGTTGCAACTGAGTTTTCCTGTAAAAACTGTGGGAATTTCAAAACGGCACTAGGAAATAGACTGAGAAACCAGAGAAAATATTTCCCCTGAAAACCGTTCACATTTTCCTAGATGAACGAACGTCTCTCCCTATGCTCAGCTCTGATATATAACAGTGTGTGAAACCCGTTCTTCACCTAGTTTGTTGGGAACACGAAGTTTCTTTTCATTTGCATAAAACACTCCGTACATGTATATGGGGAGGTAAAATCTCCAACTCGTTTTTCTAATGTAAACTGTAGGAACTTCATAGTGGCACTAGGAAACCGACTGAGAAACGAGAGTAAATGTTTTCTTGCCAACCATTCCATTTTTGCTAGATGAACGAACGTCTCTGCACATGCTAATATCTTAGATATATGTGTGTTTGAAAGCAGTCCTTCACCTGGTTTTTCGGGAACACATGTTTTCTCATCAGTAGCAAAATACACTCCATAATTATATATAGGGTGGTTCAGTTACCAACATTGTTTTCCTGTAAACCTGCAGAAATTTCATAGCGGCTCTAGATAACAGATTGAGAAACGAGATTAAATTTTTCTCCTCTAAACAGTTCAATTTGTCCCAGATGAACTGACGTCTCTCCAGATGCTCAGTTCTGATATGTAACAGTGTATGAATGCCATCCTTCAACTAGCTTGTTGAAATACAAAGATATTTTAAGATTCCAAACTGCACTCCTTACATATATATGGGTAGTTACTAGCTCCAACTAGGTTTTCCACTGAAAACTGCAGGAACTTAAAAACAGCACTAGGAAACAGACTGAGAAACCAGAGTAAAAGTTTCTCCTGCAAAGCGATCACATTGTGCCAGATGAAATAACTACTGTCCAAAAGTTCGTTTCTGAGAGATAAGTGTGAGAAAACCATTTTTCCTCTAGCTTGTTGGTAATACAACGATTTTTTTCAGTTGCAAACAACACTCCTTACATATATAAATGTAAACAACAAGCCCCAAATCGGTTTTACAGTGATAAATCTAGGAATTTGAAATCATACTAGGAAACATGCTGAGAATGCAGAAGAAATGTATCTTCTGCAAAGCGATCACTTTGTGCTAGATAAACGAACTCCTCTCCACATGCGCAGTTCTGAGATATAGGCATGTTTGAAAGCCGTTCTGCTACTAGCTTGTTGGGAACACAAAATTCTTTATGGTTGCTAGTTACACTCCATACTTATATATGGGTGGGTAAAGCTCCAACTCTCTTTTGCAGTGAAAACTGCAGGAACTTCAAAGCGGATCTAGGGAAAAGATTGAGAAACCACTGTAAAAGTTTCCCTTGCAAACTCTTCATTTGTCCTAGATGAATGAACGTCTCTCCACATGCAAATTCCTGAGATATTAGTGTGTTTGAAAGCAGTCCTTCACCTAATTATTCGAGAACACAAACTTTCTCATCTGTAGCAAACTTCCTTCCATACATATATATACAGGGATGTAGAAGTTGCAACTCAGTTTTCCTGTAAAAACCGCAGGAATTTCAAATCGGCACTAGCAAACAGACTGAGAAACCAGAGTAAATATTTCCCCTGCAAACCTTTCACATTTTCCTAGATGAATGAATGTCTGTCCCCATGCTCAGCTCTGATATATAACAGTGTGTGAAACCCGTTCTTCACCTAGTTTGTTGGGAACACGAAGTTTCTTTTCATTTGCATAAAACACTCCGTTCATTTATAAAGGGAGGTAAAATCTCCATTCGTTTTTCCAATGAAAACTGCAAGAACTTCAAAGTGGCAATAGAAACAGACTGAGAAATGAAAGTAAATGTTTCTCTTGCCAACCGTTCCATTTTTCCTAGATGAACGAACATCACTACACATGCTCAGATCTGAGATATATGTGTGATTGAAAGCAGGCCTTCAACTGGTTTTTCCGAAAAACAATGTTTCTCATCATTAGCAAACTACACTCCATAAATATATAAAGGGTGGTACAGGTTCCAACATGGTTTTCCTGTAAAATATGCAGGAATTCATAGCAGCTCTAGGAAACTGATTGAGAAACCAGAGTAAATGTTTCTCAGATAAACATTTCACTTTGTCCCAGATGAACGAACATCTCTCCAAATGCTCAGATCTGTTATGTAACTTTCTGTGAACGCCATTCTTCAACTAGCTTGTTGGAACACAAAGATTCTTTTAGTTGGCAATTTGCACTCCATATAAATATATGGGTAGTTACTAGCTCCAAATCGGTTTCCCACTGAAAACTGCAGGAACATCAAAGCAGCACTAGGAAACAGAATGAGAAACCAGAGTAAAAGTTTCTCCGGCAAAGCGATCACATTGTGCCAGATGAAAGAACGACTCTCCACAAGCACGTTTCAGAGAGATAAGTGTGAGGAAACCATACTTCCCCTAGCTTGTTGGGAAAACAAATTTTTTTTTCAGTTGCAAACTTGACTCCTTACATAAATATAAAGGAAAGAAAAAGCCCAAACACGGTTTTTTGGTGATAAATTCTGGATTTTCTAATCATACTAGGAAACAGACTGAGAATGTAGAGTAAAAGTATCTTCTGCAAAGCGCTCGCTTTATGGTAGATGAACGAACTACTTTCCACATGCTCAGTTCTGAGATATAGGCTTATTTGCAAGCCGTCCTTCAACTTGCTTCTTGGGAACACAAAGATTTCTTAAGGTTGAAAATTGTACTCCATACATATATATGGGGATGTAAAAGTTCCAACTTGTTTTTCACTGAAAACTGCAGGAACTTCAAAGATGCACAAGGAAACAGACTTAGAAACCAGAGTAAAATTTCCCTTGCAAACTCTTCCATTTGAGCTAGATGAACAAACGTATCTCCAAATGCTCACTTCTGAGATATAAGTGTGTTTGAAAGCAGTCCTTCACCTGGCTTCTCAGAAAACAAACTTCCTCATCAGTAGAAAACTAACCTCCAAACATATATATATATGTAGGTAGAGTTTGTAACACGGTATTCCTGTAAGAACTTCAGGAATATCAAATCAGCACTAGGAAACCGACTGAGATACTAGAGTAAATATTTCCCCTGCAAACCGTTCACATTTTTCTAGATGAACAAAAGTCTCTCCACATGCTCAGCTCTGATATTTAAGAGTGTGTGAAACCCGTACTTCACCTAGTGTGTTGGGAACACGAGGTTTCTTTTCAGTTGCAAAATATACTCCATAAATTAATATGGGGAAGTACAAACTCTAACCCTGTTTTCCTCTGAAAATTGCAGGAACTTCAATGTGGCACTAGGAAACAGACTGAGAAACGAGAGTAAATATTTCACTTGCCAACAGCTCCATTTGTTCTAGATGAACGAACGTCTCGCAACATGCTCAGATCTGAGATAGAAATGTGTTTGAAAGCAGTCCTTCACATGGTTTTTTGGGAACACAAGCTTTCTCATCAGTAGCAAACAACACTCCATGCATATTTATAGGGTGGTAGAGGTTCCAACACGGTTTTCCTGTAAAAACTGCAGGAATTTCAAAGCGGCTCTAGTTAACAGACTGAGAAACCACATTAAATGTTTCTCCTGATAACAGTTCAATTTGTCCCAGATGAATGAACGTCTCTCCACATGCTCAGTTCTGATATGTAACAGTGTGTGAAGGCCGTCCTTCAACTAACTCGTTGGAACAAATAGATACTATAAGTTTGCAAGCTGCACTTCATACTTATATATGGGTAGTTACTAGCTCCAACTCGCTTTTCCACTGAAAACTGCAGGAACTTCAAAGCAGCACTAGGAAACAGACTGAAAAACCAGAGTAAACGTTTCACCTGCAAAGCGATCACATTGTGCCAGATGAACGAACTACTCTCCAAAATCTCGTTTCTGAGAGATAATTGTGAGAAAACAATTCTTCCCCTAGCTTGTTGGGAATACAACTTATATTTTTAGTTGCAAACTACACTCCTTACATATATAAATGTAAACAACATGCCCCAACTCGGTTTTTCAGTGATAAATTCATGAATTTGAAAGCATACTAGGGAACAGGATGAGAATGCAGAGTAAAAGTATCTTCTGCAAAGTGATCGCTTTTGTGATAGATAAACGAACTACTCTCCACATGCTCAGTTTTGTGATATAGGTAAGCTTGAAGCCGTCCTTCAACTAGCTTGTTGGGAACTCAAAGCTTCTTTATGGTTGCAAATTACACTCCATACATATATAAGGGGAAGTAAAGCTCCAACTCGCTTTTCCTGTGAAAACTGCAGGAACTTCAAAGCAGAACTAGGAAACAGACTGAGAAACCAGAGAAAACTTCCCCTTGCTAACTCTTCCATTTGTGAGAGTTGAACGAACGTCTCTCCACATGCACATTCCTGAGATATAAGTGTGTTTGAAAGCAGTCCTTCATCTGGGTTTTCTGGAAAACAAACTTTCTCATCTGTAGCAAAATTAATTCCATAAATATTTATTATATGGAGAAAGATGTTGCAACTCAGTTTTCCTGTAAATACTGTAGGAATTTCAAAACAGCACTAGGAAATAGACTGAGAAACCAGAGTAAATATTTCCCCTGAAAACCGTTCACATTTTCCTAGATGAACGAACATCTCTCCCTATGCTCAGCTCTGATATATAACAGTGTGTGAAACCCGTTCTTCACCTAGTTTGTTGGGAACACGAAGTTTCTTTTCATTTGCATAAAACACTCCGTACATGTATATGGGGGGGTAAAATCTCCAACTCGTTTTTCTAATGTAAACTGTAGGAACTTCAAAGAGGCACTAGGAAACCGACTGAGAAACGAGAGTAAATGTTTCCTTGCCAACCGTTTCATTTTTGCTAGATGAACGAACGTCTCTGCACATGCTAATATCTTAGATATAAGTGTGTTTGAAAGCAGTCCTTCACCTGCTTTTTCGGGAACACATGTTTTCTCATCAGTAGCAAAATACACTCCATAATTATATATAGGGTGGTTCAGTTACCAACATTGTTTTCCTGTAAACCTGCAGAAATTTCATAGAGGCTCTAGATAACAGATTGAGAAACGAGATTAAATTTTTCTCCTCTAAACAGTTCAATTTGTCCCAGATGAACGGACTTCTCTCCAGATGCTCAGTTCTGATATGTAACAGTGTATGAATGCCATCCTTCTACTAGCTTGTTGAAATACAAAGATACTTTTAGATTCCAAACTGCACTCCTTACATATATATGGGTAGTTACTAGCTCCAACTCGGTTTTCCACTGAAAACTGCAGGAACTTAAAAACAGCACTAGGAAACAGACTGAGAAACCAGAGTAAAAGTTTCTCCTGCAAAGCGATCACATTGTGCCAGATGAAATAACTACTGTCCAAAAGTTCATTTCTGAGAGATAAGTGTGAGAAAACCATTTTTCCTCTAGCTTGTTGGTAATACAACGATTTTTTTCAGTAGCAAACTACACTCCATACATATATAAATGTAAACAACAAGCCCCAAATAGGTTTTTCAGTGATAAATCCAGGAATTTAAATCATACTTGGAAACATGCTGAGATTGCAGAATAAATGTATCTTCTGCAAAGCGATCACTTTGTGCTAGATAAAAGAACTCCTCTCCACATGCGCAGTTCTGAGATATAGGCATGTTTGAAAGCCGTTCTTCAACTAGCTTGTAGGGAACACAAAATTCTTTATGGTTGCCAATTACACTCCATACTTATATATGGGTGGGTAAAGCTCCAACTCTCTTTTGCAGTGAAAACTGCAGGAACTTCAAAGCGGATCTAGGGAAAAGATTGAGAAACCACTGTAAAAGTTTCCCTTGCAAACTCTTCATTTGTCCTAGATAATGAACGTCTCTCCACATGCAATTTCCTGAGATATTAGTGTGTTTGAAAGCAGTCCTTCACCTAATTATTCGAGAACACATACTTTCTCATCTGACGCAAACTTTCTTCCATACATATATATATAGGGATTAAGAAGTTGCAAATCAGTTTTCCTGTAAAAACCGCAGGAATTTCAAATCGGCACTAGGAATAAGACTGAGAAACCAGAGTAAATATTTCCCCTGCAAACCTTTCACATTTTCCTAGATGAACGAATGTCTGTCCCCATGCTCAGCTCTGATATATAACAGTGTGTGAAACCCGTTCTTCACCTAGTTTGTTGGGAACACGAAGTTTCTTTTCATTTGCATAAAACACTCCGTTCATTTATCAGGGGAGGTAAAATCTGCATTCGTTTTTCCAATGAAAACTGCAAGAACTTCAAAGTGGCACGAAAACAGACTGAGAAATGAAAGTAAATGTTTCTCTTGCTAACCGTTCCATTTTTCCTAGATGAACGAACATCACTACACATGCTCAGATCTGAGATATATGTGTGATTGAAAGCAGGCTTTAAATTGGTTTTTTGGGAACACAAGTTTTCTCATCATTAGCATGTATGTATATAAAGGGTGGTACAGGGTCCAACGTGTTATTCCTGTAAAATATGCAGTAATTTCATAGCAGGTCTAGAAAACTGAATGAGAAACCAGAGTAAATGTTTCTCTGGTAAATATTTCACTTTGTTCCAGATGAATGAACATCTCTCCAAATGCTCAGATCTGTTTTGTAACAGTCTGTGAACGCCATCCTTTAACCAGCTTGTTGGAACACAAAGATTCTTTTTAGTTTGCAATTTGCACTCCATACATATATATGGGTAGTTACTAGCTCCAAATCTGTTTTCCACAGAAAACTACAGGAACTTCAAAGCAGCACTAGAAAACAGAATGAGAAACCAGAGTAAAATTTTCTCCTGCGAAGCGATCACATTGTGCCGGATGAAAGAACGACTCTCCACAAAATCGTTTCAGAGAGATAAGAGTGAGGAAACCATTCTTCCCCTAGCTTGTTGGGAAAACAAACTTTTTTTCCGTTGCAAACTTCACTCCTTACATATATGTAAAGGAAAGAACAGCCCCAACACGGTTTTTCAGGGATAAATTTTGGTTTTTCCAATCATACTAGGAAACAGACTGAGAATGCAGATTAAAAGTATCTTCTGCAAAGCGATCGCTTTGTGGTAGATGAACGAACTACTTTCCACATGCACAGTTCTGAGATATAGTTGTATTTGCAAGCCGTCCTTCAACGAGCTTGTTGGGAACACAAAGATTTCTTAAAGTTGCACATTATACTCCATACATATATATGGGGATGTAAAAGCTCCACCTCGCTTTTCCACTGAAAACTGCAGGAACTTCAAAGATGCACAAGGAAACAGACTTAGAAACCAGAGTAAAATTTCCCTTGCAAACTCTTCCATTTGAGCTAGATGAACGAACGTATCTCCAAATGCTCACTTCTGGGTTATAAGTGTGTTTGAAAGCAGTCCTTCACCTGGCTTCTCAGAAAACTAACCTCCTCATCAGTAGAAAACTACCCTCCAAACATATATACATATGTAGGTAGAGGTTGTAACCCGGTTTTCCTGTAAGAACTTCAGGAATTTCAAATCAGCACTAGGAAACCGACTGAGATACTAGAGTAAATATTTCCCCTGCAAACCGTTCACATTTTCCTAGATGAACAAACGTCTCTCCACATGCTCAGCTCTGATATTTAACCGTGTGTGAAACCCGTACTTCACCTAGTGTGTTGGGAACACGAGGTTTCTTTTCAGTTGCAAAATATACTCCATAAATTAATATGGGGAAATACAAACTCTAACCCTGTTTTCCTCTGAAAATTGCAGGAACTTCAATGTGGCACTAGGAAACAGACTGAGAAACGAGAGTATATAATTCCTTGCCAAACGCTTCATTTGTGCTAGATGAACGAACGTCTCGCCACATGCTCAGATCTGAGATAGAAGTGTGTTTGAATGCAGTCCTTCACCTGGATTTTAGGGAACACAAGCTTTCTCATCAGTAGCAAACAACCCTCCATACATATATATAGGGTGGTAGATGTTCCAACACGGTTTTTCTGTTAAAACTGCAGGAAATTTATAGCAGCTCTAGGAAACAGACTGAGAAACCAGAGTAAATGTTTCTCCTGAAATCAGTTCAATTTGTCCCAGATAAATGAACGTCTCACCACATGCTCAGTTCTGATATGTAACAGTGTGTGAAGGCCGTCTTTCAAATAGCTTGTTGGAACACAAAGATAGTTTAAGGTTGCAAACTGCACTTCTTACATATATGTGGGTATTTACAAGCTCCAATTCGGTTTTCGACAGAAAACTGCAGGAACTTCAAAGCAGCACTAGGAAACAGACTGAGATACCAGAGTAAAATTTTCTCCTGAAAAGCGATCACATTTTGCCAGATGAACGAACTACTCTCCAAAAGTTCATTTCTGAGAGATAATTGTGAGAAAAGCATTCTTCCCCTACCTTGTTGGGAATACATTTTCTTTCAGTTGAAAACTGCACTCCTTACCTATATAAAGGTAAACAACAAGCCCCATCTCGGTTTTTCAGTGATAAATAGAGGAAATTGAAATCATACTTGGAAACAGGCTGAGAATGCAGAGTAAATGTATCTTCTGCATAGCGATCGCTTTGCGCTAGGAAAACGAATTACACTCCACATTCTCAGATCTGAGATAAATATATGTTTGAAAGCCGTCCTTCAACTAGCTTGTTGGGAACACAAAGATTATTTAAGGTTGCAAATTACACTCCAGATATATATATAGGGAGGTAAATCTCCAACTCGCTTTTCCAGTGAAAACTGCAGGAACTTCAAAGGGAACTAGGAAACAGACTGAGAGACCAGAGTAAAATTTTCCCTTGCATTCTCCTCCATTTGTGATAGATGAACGAACGTCTCTCCACATGCAATTTCCTGAGATATTAGTGTGTTTGAAAGCAGTCCTGCACCTGGGTATTCGGAAACACAAACTTTCTCATCAGTAGCAATCTTCCTTCCATACATGTATATATATGGAGGAAGATATTGCAAATCAGTTTTCCTGTAAAAACTGCAGGAATTTCAAATCAGCTTGGAAATAGTCTGAGAAACCTTAGTAAATATTTCCCCTGCAAACCTTTCACATTTTCCTAGATGAACGAAAGTCTCTCCCCATGTTCTGTTATGATATATAACAGTGTGTGAAATCCGTTCTTCACCTAGTTTATTGGGAACACGAAGTTTCTTTTCATTTGCCTAAAACACTCCGTACATTTATATGGGGAGGTATAATCTCCAACTCGTTTTTCTAATAAAAACAGCAGGAACTTCAAATGGCTCTTGGAAACAAACTGAGAAATGAGAGTAAATGTTACTCTTGCCAACCTTTCCATTTTTTCTAGATGAACGAACGTCTCTGCACATGCTTAGTTCTTAGATATAAGTGTGTTTGAAAGCAGGCCTTCAACTGGTTTTTCGGGAACACAAGGTTTCTCATCATTAGCAAATTACACTCCATATGTATATAAAGGGTGGTACAGGGTCCAACGTGTTATTCCTGTAAAATATGCAGTAATTTCATAGCAGGTCTAGAAAACTGAATGAGAAACCAGAGTAAATGTTTCTCTGGTAAATATTTCACTTTGTTCCAGATGAATGAACATCTCTCCAAATATTCAGATCTGTTTTGTAACAGTCTGTGAACGCCATCCTTCAACCAGCTTGTTGGAACACAAAGATTCTTTTTAGTTTGCAATTTGCACTCCATACATATATATGGGTAGTTACTAGCTCCAAATCTGTTTTCCACTGAAAACTACAGGAACTTCAAAGCAGCACTAGAAAACAAAATGAGAAACCAGAGTAAAATTTTCCCTGCGAAGCGATCACATTGTGCCAGATGAAAGAACGACTCTCCACAAAATCGTTTCAGAGAGATAAGTGTGAGGAAACCATTCTTCCCCTAGCTTGTTGGGAAAACAACCTTTTTTTCTGTTGCAAACTTCACTCCTTACATATATGTAAAGGAAAGAACAGCCCCAACACGGTTTTTCAGTGATAAATTTTGGTTTTTCGAATGATACTAGGAAACAGACTGAGAATGCAGATTAAAAGTATCTTCTGCAAAGCGATCGCTTTGTGGTAGATGAACGAACTACTTTCCACATGCACAGTTCTGAGATATAGTTGTATTTGCAAGCCGTCCTTCAACTAGCTTGTTGGGAACACAAAGATTTCTTAAAGTTGCACATTATACTCCATACATATATATGGGGATGTAAAAGCTCCACCTCACTTTTCCACTGAAAACTGCAGGAACTTCAAAGATGCACAAGGAAACAGACTTAGAAACCAGAGTAAAATTTCCCTTGCAAACTCTTCCATTTGAGCTAGATGAACGAACATATCTCCAAATGCTCACTTCTGAGATATAAGTGTGTTTGAAAGCAGTCCTTCACCTGGCTTCTCAGAAAACTAACTTCCTCATCAGTAGAAAACTACCCTCCAAACATATATATATATGTAGGCAGAGGTTGTAAACCTTTTTTCCTGTAAGAACTTCAGGAAATTCATATCAGCACTAGGAAACCTACTGAGATACTAGAGTAAATATTTCCCCTGCAAACCGTTCACATTTTCCTAGATGAACAAATGTCTCTCCACATGCGCAGCTCTGATATATAACAGTGTGTGAAACCCGTACTTCACCTAGTGTGTTGGGAACATGAGGTTTCTTTTAAGTTGCAAAATATACTCCATAAATTAATATGGGGAAAAACAAACTCTAACCCGTCTTTCCACTGAAAAATGCAGGATCTTCAATGTGGCACTAGGAAACAGACTGAGAAACGAGAGTAAATATTTCACTTGTCAACTGCTCCATTTGTTCTAGATGAACGAACGTCTGGCAACATGCTCAGATCTGAGATAGAAATGTGTTTTTAAAGCAGTCCTTCACATGGTTTTTTGGGAACACAAGCTTTCTCATCAGTAGCAAACAACACTCCATGCATATTTATAGGGTGGTAGAGGTTCCAAAACGGTTTTCCTGTAAAAACTGCAGGAATTTCAAAGCAGCTCTAGTTAACAGACTGAGAAACCACATTAAATGTTTCTCCTCATAACAGTTCAATTTGTCCCAGATGAATGAACGTCTCTCCACATGCTCAGTTCTGATATGTAACAGTGTGTGAAGGCCGTCCTTCAACTAACTCGTTGGAACAAATAGATACTATAAGTTTGCAAACTGCACTTCATACTTATATATGGGTAGTTACTAGCTCCAACTCGCTTTTCCACTGAAAACTGCAGGAACTTCAAAGCAGCACTAGGAAACAGACTGAAAAACCAGAGTAAACGTTTCACCTGCAAGTGATCACATTTTGCCAGATGAACGAACTACGCTCCAAAAGCTCATTTCTGAGAGATAAGTGTGAGAAAACAATTCTTCCCCTAGCTTGTTGGGAATACAACTTATATTTTTAGATGCAAACTACACTCCTTACGTATATAAATGTAAACAACATGCCCCAACTCGGTTTTTCAGTGATAAATTCATGAATTTGTAATCATACTAGGAAATATGCTGAGAATGCAGATTAAAAGTATCTCCTGCAAAGCAATCGCTTTTGTGATAGATAAACGAACTACTCTCCACATGCTCAATTCTGTGATATAGGTAAGTTGATGTCGTCCTTCAACTAGCTTGTTGGGAACTCAAAGATTCTTTATGTTTGCAAATTACACTCCGTACATATATAAGGGGAAGTAAAGCTCCAGCTCTCTTTTCCTGTGAAAAATGCAGGAACTTCAAAGCAGAACTAGGAAACAGACTGAGAAACCAGAGAAAATTTCCCCTTGCTAACTCTTCCATTTGTGAGAGTTGAACGAACGTCTCTCCACATGCACATTCCTGAGATATAAGTGTGTTTGAAAGCAGTCCTTCATCTGGGTTTTCGGGAAAACATACTTTCTCATCTGTAGCAAAATTCCTTCCATACTTATATATATAGGGAGGTAGATGTTGCAACTCAGTTTTCTTGTTAAAAGTGCAGGAATTTCAAAACGGCACTAGGAATTAGACTGAAAAACAGAGTAAATATTTCCCCCTCAAAACGTTCACATTTTCCTAGATGAACGAACGTCTCTCCCCATGCTCAGCTCTGATATATAACAGTGTGAGAAACCCGTTCTTCACATAGTTTGTTGGGAACACGAAGTTTCTTTTCATTTGCATAAAACACTCCGTACATTTATATGGGGAGGTAAAATCTCCAACTCGTTTTTCTAATGTAAACTGTAGGAACTTCAAAGTGGCACTAGGAAACCGACTGAGAAACGAGAGTAAATATTTCCCTTGCCAACCGTTCCAGTTTTGCTAGATGAACGAACTTCTCTGCACATGCTAATATCTTAAATATATGTGTGTTTGAAAGCAGTCCTTCACCTGGTTTTTCGGGAACACACGTTTTCTCATCAGTAGCAAACTACACTCCATAATTATATATAGAGTGGTTCAGTTTCCAACATTGTTTTCCTGTAAAATTTGCAGAAATTTCATAGCGGCTCTAGATACCAGATTGAGAAACGAGATTAAATTTTTCTCCTGTATACAGTTCAATTTGTCCCAGATGAACGGACGTCTCTCCAGATGCTCAGTTCTGATATGTAACAGTGTATGAATTCCGTCCTTCAACTAGCTTGTTGAAATACAAAGATACTTTAAGTTTGCAAACTGCACTCCTTACATATATATGGGTAGTTACTAGCTCCAACTCGGTTTTCCACTGAAAGCTGCAGGAACTGAAAAACAGCACTAGGAAACAGACTGAGAAACCAGAGTAAAAGTTTCTCCTGCAAAGCCATCACATTGTGACAGATGAAAGAACGACTCTTCACAAGATCGTTTTTCAGAGATATGTGTGTGTGAAAACCATTCTTCCCCAATCTTGTTGGTAAAACACCATATTTTTCCAGTTGCAAACTACACTCCTTACATATATAAAGGGAAAAAACAAGCCCCAACTTTGTTTTTCAATGATAAATTCAGGAATTTCAAATCATACTAGGAAAGAGACAGAAAATGCAGGGTATATGTATCTTCTGCAAAGCCATCGCTTTGTGCTAGATGAATGAACTACTCTCCACATGCTCAGTTCTGAGATATAAGTGCGTTTGAAAGCAGTCCTTCACCTGGCTTTTCGGGAACACAAATTTTCTCATCAGTAGCAAACTACAATCCAAACATATATATATATATAAGTAGGTAGAGGTTGTTACCCGGTTTTCCTGTAACAACTTCAGGAATTTCAAATTGGCAGTAGGAAACTGTCTGAGATACTAGAGTAAATATTTCCCCTGCAAACCGTTCACATTTTCCTAGAGGAACGAACGTCTCTCCACATGCTTAGATCTGAGATATAAGTGTGTTTGAAAGCAGATATTCATCTGGTTCCTTGGGAACACAAGCTTTCTCATCAGTAGCAAACTACCCTCCATATATATATATATAGTGTGTTAGAGGTTCCAACATTGTTTTCCTGTAAAAACTGCAGGAGTTTCAAATCGGCTCTAGGAAATAGACTGAGAAACCAGAGTAAATGTTTCTCCTGCAAACAGTTCACTTTGTCCCAGATGAACGAACGTCTCTCCCCATGCTCAGCTCTGATATACATCATTGTGTGAAAACCATTCTTTACCTAGTTTGTTATGAACAAGAAGTTTCTTTTCATATGCATAAAACACTCCATATATGTATCTGGGTATGTATAATTTCACACACGATTTTCCACTGAAAACTGCAGGAACTTGAATGTGGTATGAGAAAACAGACTGAGAAACGAGAGTAAATGTTACTATTGCCAACAGTTCCATTTTTGCTACATGAAGTAACATCTCCCACATGCTCAGATCTGAGATATAAGTGTGTTTGAAAGCATTCCATCACCTGGTTTTTCGGGAACACAAGCTTTCTCATCAGTAGCAAATTACAATCCGTTCATATATATAGGTTATTAGATTTTACAACACGGTTTTCGTGTAAAAACTGCAGGTATTTCAATGCGGCTCTAGGAAACAAACTGAGAAACCGGAGTAAATATTTCTCCTGCAAACAGTTCAATTTGTCCGAGATGAACGAACGTCTCTCCACATGCTCAGCTCTGATATTTAACAGTGTGTGAAACCCTTACTTGAACTAGTGTTTTTGGAACACGAGAATTCTTTTCAGTTGCAAAAACTCTCCATAAATTAATATGGGGAGGTACAATCTCTAACTCGGTTTTCCACTGAAAACTGCAGGAACTTCAATGTGGCACTAGGAAACAGACTGAGAAACGAAAGTAAATAATTCTCTTGCCAACCGCTCCATTTGTACTAGAGGAACAAACGTCTCTCCACATGCTCAGATCTGAGATATAAGTGTGTTTGAAAGCAGACATTCATCTGTTTCCTCGGGAACACAAGCTTTCTCATCAGTAGCAAACTACCCTCCATATATATATATTGAGTGTTAGATGTTCCAACATTGTTTTCCTGTAAAAACTGCAGGAGTTTCAAACCGGCTCTAGGAAACAGACTGAGAAACCAGAGTAAATGTTTCTCCTGCAAACAGTTCACTTTGTCCCAGATGAACGAACGTCTCTCCCCATGCTCAGCTCTGATATACATCATTGTGTGAAAACCGTTCTTCACCTAGTTTTTTATGAACAAGAAGTTTCTTTTCATTTGCATAAATCACTCCATATATGTATCTGGGGATGTACAATTTCACACACGATTTTCCACTGAAAACTGCAGGAACTTGAATGTGGTACGAGAAAACAGACTGAGAAACGAGAGTAAATGTTACTATTGCCAACTGTTCCATTTTTGCTAGATGAAGTAACGTCTCCCACATGCTCAGATCTGAGATATAAGTGTGTTTGAAAGCAGTCCATCACCTGGTTTTTCGGGAACACAAGCTTTCTCATCAGTAGCAAATTACAATCCGTTCATATATATAGGTTATTAGATTTTACAACACGGTTTTCATGTAAAAACTGCAGGTATTTCAATGCGGCTCTAGGAAACAAACTGAGAAACCGGAGTAAATATTTCTCCTGCAAACAGTTCAATTTGTCCAAGATGAACGAACATCTCTCCACATGCTCAGTTCTAATATGTAACAATCTGTGAACGCCATCCTTCAACTAGCTTGTTGGAACAAAAAGATACTTAAGTTTTGCAATTTGCACTCCATACATATATATGGGTAGTTACTAGCTACAACTCGGTTTTCCACTGAAAAATGTAGGTACTTCAAAGCAGCACTAGGAAAGAGACTAAAAACCAGAGTAAAAGTTTCTCCTGCAAAGTGATCACATTGTGCCAGATGAAAGAACTACTCTCCACAAGCTGGTTTCTGAGAGATATTTGTGAGGAAACCATTCTTCCCCTAGCTTCTTGTGAAAGCAAATTTTTTTTTTCAGTTGCAATCTTCACTCTTTACATGTATGTAAAGGAAAGAAAAAGCCCCTACACGGTTTTTCATTGATAAATTCAGGGATTTCAAATCATACTAGGAAACAGACTGAGATTGCAGTGTAAAAGTATCTTCTGCAAAGCCATCGCTTTGTGCTAGTTGAATGAACTACTCTCCACACGCTCAGTTCTGAGATATAGGATTGTTTGCAAGCCGTCTTTCAACTCGCTTTTTGGGAACACAAAGATTCCTTAAGGTTGAAAGTTACACCCACTCATATATATGGGGAGGTAACAGCTCCACCTCTCTTTTCCACTGAAAACTGCAGGAACTTCTAAGATGTACAAGGAAAGAGACTTAGAAACCAGAGTAAAAGTTTCCCTTGCAAACGCTTCCATTTCTGCTAGATGAACGAACGTCTCTCCACATGCTCAATTCTGAGAGATAATTGTGTTTGAAAGCAGTCCTTCACCTGGCTTTTCGATAACACAAACTTTCTCATCCATAGCAAACTATCCTCCAAACATATATATATATGTAGGTAGAGGTTGTAACCCGGTTTTCCTGTAAGAACTTCAGGAATTTCAAATCAGCACTAGGAAACCGACTGAGATACTAGAGTAAATATTTCCCCTGCAAACCGTTCACATTTTTATAGATGAACGAACGTCTCTCCACATGCACAGCTCTGATATTTATCAGTGTGTGAAACCCGTACTTCACCTAGTGTGTTGGGATCACGAGGTTTCTTTTCAGTTACAAAATAATCTTCATAAATTAATATGGGGAGGTACAATCTCTAACTCGATTTTCCACTGGAAACTGCAGGAACTTCAATGTGGCACTAGGAAACAGACTGAGAAACGAGAGTAAATATTTCTCTTGCCACCCGCTCTATTTGTGCAAAATGAACGAAAGTCTCGCCACATGCTCAGATCTGTGATGGAAGTGTGTTTGAAAGCAGTACTTCAGTTGGTTTTTTTGGGAACACAAGCTTTCTCATCAGTAGCAAACTACCCTCGATACATATATATAGGGTGGTAGTGGTTCCAACATGGTTTTCCTGTAAAAAATGGAGGAATTTCAAAGCGGCTCTAGGAAACAGACTGAGAAACCAGAATAAAAGTGTCACCTGCAAAGCGATCACATTTTGCCAGATGTAAGAACTACTCTCCAAAAGCTCATTTCTGAGAGATAAGTGTGAGAAAACCATTCTTCCCCTACCTTGTTGGGAATACAACGTTTATTTTCAGTTGCAATCTACACTCATTACATATATAAATGTAAAAATAATAGCCCCAACTCATTTTTTCAGTGATAAATTCAGGATTTGAAATCATACTTGGAAACAGGCTGAGAATGCAGGGAAAAAGTATCTTCTGCAAAGTGATCGCTTTGTGCTAGATAAACAAACTACTCTCCACATGCTCAGTTCTGAGATATATGTATGTTTGAAAGCCGTCCTTCAACTAGCTTGTTGGGAACACAAAGAAACTTTAAGGTTGCAAATTACACTCCAAAGATATATATGGGTAGGTAAAAGCCCCAACTCGATTTTGCAATAAAACCTCCAGGAAATTCAAAGCAGCACAAGGAAACAGACTGAGAAACCAGAGTAATAGTTTCCCTTGAAAACTCTACAATTTTTGCTAGATGAACGAACGAATCTCCACATGCTCAGTTCTGAGATATAAGTGTGTTTGAAAGCAGTCCTTCACCTGGCTTTCAGGGAACTCAAACTTTCTCATCAGCAGCAACTACCCTCCAAACATATATATATATAGGTAGGTAGAGGTTGTAAACCGGTTTTCCTGTAAGAACTTCAGGAATTTCAAATCTGCACTAGGAAACAGACTGAGATACTAGAGTAAATATTTCCCCAACAAACCTTTCACATTTTCCTTGATGAACGAACGTCTCTCCATATGCTCAGCTCTGATATTTAACAGTGTATGAAACCCGTACTTCAAATAGTGTGTTGCGAACACGATGTTTCTTTTCAGTTGCAAAAAACACTCCATAAATTCATAAGGGTAGGTACAATCTCTAACTCAGTTTTCCACTGAAATCTGTAGGAACTTCAATGTGGCACTAGGAAACTGAGAAACGAGAGTAAATATTCCTCTTGCCAACCGCTCCATTTTTGAGAGGTGAAAGAACATCTCTCCACATGCTCATATCTGAGATATAAGTGTTTGAAAGCAGACATTCATCTGGTTTCTCGGGAACACGAGCTTTCTCATCAGTAGCAAATAAACCATACATATATAAAGGTGGGTATAGTTTCCAACAAGATTTTCTTGTAAATACTGCAGGATTTTCAAAGCGGCTCTATGAAACAGACTGAGAAAACAGATTAAATGTTTGTCCTGCAAACAGTTCACTTTGTCCCAGATGAATGAACGTCTCTCCACATGATCAGTTCTGATATATAACAGTGCGTGAAGGCTGTCCTTCAACTAGCTTGTTGGAACTCAAAGATAATTTAAGTTTGCAAATTGATCTTCATACATATATATGGGTATTTACTAGGTCCAACTCGTTTTTCAACTGAAAACTGCAGGAACTTCAAATCAGCACTAGGAAAGATACTGAGAAACCAGAGTAAATGTTTCTCATGCAAAGCGATCACATTGTGCCAGAGGAAAGAACGTCTCGCCACAAGCTCGTTTCTGAGAGATAAGTGTGAGAAAACAATTCTTCCCCTAGCTTGTTGGGAATACAACATTTTTTTCAGTTGCATACTACACTCCTTACATATATAAAGGGAAACAACAAGCCCCAAATCGGTTTTTCAGTGATAAATTCAGGAATTTGAAGTCATACTATGAAACAGGCTGAGAATGCAGGGCAAAAGTATCTTCTGCAAAGCGATCGCTTTGTGCCAGATGAACGAAATCTCTACACATGCTCATTTCTGAGATATAGGTGTGTTTGAAAGCCATCATTCAACTAGCCTTTTGGGAACACAAAGATTCTTTAAGGTTGCCAATTACACTCCATACATATAGATGGGTAGTTACTAGATTCACTTCAGTTTTCCACAGAAAACTGCAGGAACTTCAAAGCAGAACTAGGAAGGGGACTGAGAACATAAAGTAAAAGCTACTCCTGCAAAGCAATCACTTTCTGTTAGATGAAAGAACGACTCTCCACATGCTCATTTATAAGATAAGTGTGTGTGAAACCATGCTTCACCTAACTTGTTGGGAACACAATGTTTCTTTTCTGTAGCAAACTACACTTCTTATATATATAAATGGAAGGTACTAGCTCCAACTCTTTTTTCCAGTGATAAATTCAGGATCTTCAAATTGCACTATGAAATATTATGAAAATGCACAGTAAAAGTATCTTCGGCAAAGAGATTACATTGTGCTTGGTGAATGAAATTCTCTCCACATGCTCAGTTCTGAGATATAGGTGTGTTTGAAACCGTCCTTCAACTAGCTTCTTGGGAACACAAAGATTCCTTAAGGTTGCAAATTACTCTCCATACATATATATGGAGAGGTAAAATCTCCAACTCGCTTTTCCACTGTAAACTGCAGGTACTGCAAAGTGGCACAAGGAAATAGATTGAGAAACTAGAGAAAAATTTTCCCTTGCAAACTCTTCCATTTGTGCTAGATGAACGATCGTATCTACACATGCTCAGTTCTGAGATATAAGTGTGTTTGAAAGCAGTCCTTCACAAGGTTTTTCGGGAACACAAGCATTCTCATCAGTAGCAATATACACTCCATAAATATATACAGGGTGTTAAAGGTACCAATACGGTTTTCCTGTAAAAACTGCAGGAATTTCAAAGCGGTTCTAGGAAACAGACTGAGAAACCAGAGCAAATGTTTCTCCTGCAAACAGTTCAATTTGTCCCAGATGAACGAACGTCTCACCACATGCTCAGTTCAGATATGTAACAGTGTGTGAACGCATTCCTTCAACTAGCTTGTTGGAACACAAAGATAATTGAAGTTTGCAAATTGCACTCCATAAATATATATGTGTAGTTACTACTCCAACTCGGTTTTCCACTGAAAAGTGCAGGAACTTCCAAGAAGCACTAGGAAAGAGACTGAGAAACCAGAGTAACAGTTTACCTGCAAAGCGATCACATTGTGCCAGATGAAAGAAGGACTCTCCACAAGCTCGTTTCTGAAAGATAATTGTGAGAAAACCAAGCTTCCCCTAGCTTGTTGGGAAAACAAATTTTTTTCTCAGTTGCAAACTACACTCCTTACATATATATAAAGGAAAGGTCAAGCCCCAACTAGGATTTTAAGTGGTATATTCAGGAATTTCAAATCATATTAGGAAACAGACTGAGAATGCAGAATAAAAGTATCTTCTGCAAAGCGATCGCTTTGGGCTAGATGAACGAAATTATCTCCACATGCTCATTTCTGAGATATAGTTGTGTTTGCAAGCCGTCCTTCAATTAGCTTGTTAGGAAGACAAAGATTCCTTAAGGTTGCAAATTACACTCCATATATATATGGGGAGGTAAAAGCTCCAACTCGCTTTTCCACTGAAAACTGCAGGAACTTCCAACCGGCAGAAGGAAACAAACTGAGAAACCAGAGTATAAGTTTCCCTTGCACACCCTTCCATTTGTGCTAGATGAACGAACGTATTTCCACATGCTCAGTCCTGAGATATTAGTGTGTTTGAAAGCAGTCCTTCACCTTGTTTTTCGGGAAAACAAGCTTTCTCATCAGTAGCAAACAACCCTCCATACATATATATAGCGTGGTAGCGGCTCCATCACTATTTTCCTGTAAAAACCACAGGAATTTCAAAGCGGCTCTAGGAAACAGACTGAGAAAAAAGGGTAAATATTTCTCCTGCAAATAGTTCACATTTACCAGATGAACTAACGTCTCCCCACATGCTCAGTTCTGATATGAAACAGTGTGTGAAGGCCGTCATTCAAATAGCTTGTTGGAACACAAAGATAATTTATGTTTGCAAATTGAACTTCATACATATATTTGGGTAGTTAATAGCTGCAGCTCGTTTTTCCTCTGAAAATTGCAGGAACTTCAAATCAGCACTAGGAAAGAGACTGAGAATCCAGATTAAAAGTTTCCCCTGCAAAGCGATCACATTGCTCCACATGAAAGAACTACTCTCCAAATGCTCTTTTCTGAGAGATAAGTGTGAGAAAACCATTCTTCCCCTACCTTGTTGGGAAGACAACGTTTTTTTCAGTTGCAAACTACACTCCTTACATATATAAAGGGAAAAAACAAGCCCAAAGTCGGTTTTTCAGTGATAAATTAAGAATTTCAAATCATACTAGGAAACAGGCTGAGATTTCAGAGTAAAAGTACCTTCTGCAAAGCGTTCGCTTTGTGCTAGATAAACGAACTACTTTCCCATGCTCAGTTTTGAGATATAGGTAAGTTTGAAAGCCGTCCTTCAACTAGTTTGTTGGGAAAACAAAGATTTTTTAAGGTTGCAAATTACACTCCATACATATATATGGGTAGTTCCTAGATCCAACTCGGTTTTCCACTGAAAACTGCAGGAACTTCAAAGCAGCACTAGGAAGGGGACTGAGAACCCAGAGTAAAACTTCTCATGCAAAGTGATCACTTCTGCCAAATGAAAGACCGACTCTCCACATGTTCATTTATGAGATAAGTGTGTGTGAAAACCATGCTTCACCTAACTTGTTGGGAAAACAATTTTTCTTTTCTGTAGCAAACTACAGTCCACACATATATAAATGGAAGGTACTAGCTCCAAATCGGTTTTCCAGTGATAAATTCAGGATCTTCAAATCGCACTATGAAATAGTCTGAGAATACAGAGTAAAAGTATCTTCTGCAAAGCGATTACTTTGTGCTAGATGAATGAACTTCTCTCCACATGCTCAGTTCTGAGATATAGGTGTGTTTGAAACCGTCCTTCAACTAGCTGTTTGGGAACACAAAGATTCCTTAAGGTTGAAAATTACACTCCATAGATATATATGGGGGGGTAAAAGCTCCAACTCGCTTTTCCACTGAAAACTGCAGGAACTTCCAAGAGGCAGAAGGAAACAGACTGAGAAACCAGAGTAAAAGTTTCCCTTGCACAAACTTCCATTTGTGCTAGATGAACCAACGTATCTCCACATGCTCAGTTCTGAGATATAAGTGTGTTTGTAAGCAGTCCTTCAACTGGGTTTACGGAAAACCAAGCTTTCTCATCAATAGTAAACTACCTTCCATACATATATTTAGCGTGGTAGAGGCTCCAACACGATTTTTCTCAGAAAACTGCAGGAATATCAAAGCGGCTGTAGGAAACAGACTGAGAAAACAGAGTAAATATTTCTCCTGCAAACAGTTCACTTTTTACCATTTGAACGAACTTCTCTCCACATGCTCAGTTCTGATATGAAAAAGTGTGTGAAGGCCGTCCTTCAACTAGCTTGTTGGAACACAAAGATACTTTAAGTGCAAATTGAACTTCATACATATATATGCGTAGTTAATAGCTCCAACTCTTTTTTCCACTGAAAACTGCAGAAACTTCAAATCAGCACTAGGAAAGAGACTGAAATACCAGAGTTAAATTTTCTTATGCAAAGCGATCACATTGTGCCAGATGAAAGAACCACTTTCCAAAAGCTCTTTTCTGAGAGATAAGTGTGAGAAAACCATTCTTCACCTAGCTTGTTGGGACTACAAAGTTTTTTTCAGTTGCAAACTACACTCCTTACATATATAAAGGGAAAAACAAGCCCCAACTCGGTTTTTCAGTGATAAATTCAGGAAATTGAAATCATACTAGGAAACAGGCTGAGAATGCAGAGTAAAAGTATCTTCTGCATAGCGATCATTTTGTGCTAGATGAACGAAATTATTTTCACATGCTCAGTTCTGAGATATAGTTAAGTTTGAAAGTCGTCCTTCAACTAGCTTTTTGGGAAACTTAAAGATACTTTAAGGTTGCAAATTACACTCCATCCATATATATGGGTAGTTACTAGCTCCAACTCGGTTTTCCACTGAAAATTGCAGGATCTTCAAAGGAGAACTAGGAAGGGGACTGAGAACATAAAGTAAAAGCTACTCCTGCAAAGCGATCTCTTTCTGCTAAATGAAAGAACGACTCTCCACATGCTCATTTATGAGATAAGTGTGTGTGAAAACCATGCTTCACCTAAATTGTCGGGAACACAGTGTTTCTTTTCTGTAGCAAACTACAATCCTTACATATATAAATGGAAGGTACTAGCTCCAACTTGGTTTTCCAGTGATAAATTCAGGATCTTCAAATCGCATTATGAAATAGTCTGAGAATGCAGAGTAAAAGTAACTTCTGCAAATTGATTAATTTTTGCTAGATAAATAAATTCTCTCCACATGCTCAGTACTGAGATATAGGTGTGTTTGATACCGTCCTTCAACTAGCTTGTTGGGAACACAAAGATTCCTTAAGGTTGCAAATTATATTCCATACATATATATATATATGGGGAGGTAAAAGCTCCAACTCGCTTTTCCACTGAAAACTGCAGGAACTTCAAAGTGGCAAAAGGAAACAGACTGAGAAACCAGAGTAAAATTTTCCCTTGCAAACACTTCAATTTGTGCTAGATGAACGAAAGTCTTTCCACATGCACTTTCGTGAGATATAAGTGTGTTTGAAAGCAGTCGTTCACCTGGTTTTTCGGGAACACAAGCTTTTTCATCAGTAGCAAAATACACTCCATTCATATATAATGGGTGGTAGAAGTTCCAAAACGTTTTTCCTGTAAAAACTGCAGGAATTTCAAAGCGGCTCTAGGAAACACACATAGAAACCAGAGTAAATGTTTCTCCTGCAAACAGTTCAATTTGTCCAAGATGAACGAACGTCTCTCCACATGCTCTGTTCTGATATGTAACAGTGTGTGAAAGCCGTCCTTCAACAAGCTTGTTGGAACACAAAGATACTTTAAGTTTGCTAACTGCACTCCATATATCTATATGGGTAGTTAGTAGCTCCAACACGTTTTTCCACTGAAAACTGCAGGAACTTCAAATCAGCACTAGGAAAGATACTGAGAAGACACAGTAAATGTTTCCCCTGCAAACCGATCACATTGTGCCAGATGAAATAACGACTCTCCACAAGCTCATTTCTGAAAGATAAGTGTGAGAAAACCATAATTCCCCTAGTTTTTTCTCAAAAACAAATTATTTTTTCAGTTACAAACTACACTACTTACATATATATAAAGGAAAGAACAAACCCCAACTCGGTTGTTCAGTGATAAATTCAGGAATTTCAAATCATAGTAGGAAACAGACTGAGAATGCAGAGTAAAAACTTCTCCGGAAAAACGATCACTTTTTGCTTGATGAAAGAATGACTCTCCACATGCTCATTTATGAGATATGTTTGTGTGAAAACCATTTTCCCCTAGCTTGTTGGGAACACAACGTTTCTTTTCAGTAGCAAAGTACACTCCTTACATATATAAATGGAAGGTACTAGCTCTAACTCGGTTTTCCAGTGATAAATTCAGTATCTTCAAATCGCACTAGGAAAGAGTCTGAGAATGCAGAGTAAAAGTTTCTTATGCTACTCATTGCTTTGTGCTAGATGAATGAACTACTCTCCACATGCTCAGTTCTGATATGTAACAGTGTGTGAAGGCCGTACTTCAAATTGATTGTTGGAACCCAAAGATTCTATTTAGTTTGCATTTTGCACTCCATACATATATATGGGTAGTTACTAGCTCCTAATCGGTTTTCCAATAATAACTGCAGGAACTTCAATGCAGCACTAAGAAACAGACTGAGAAACCAGAGTAAAAGTTTCTCCTGCAAACAATCTTATTGTGCCAGATGAAAGAATGACTCTGCAGAAGCACGTTTCTGAGAGATAATTGTGAGAAAACCATTCTTCCCTTAGCGTGTTGGGAAAACAAATATTTTTTTCAGTTGCAACCTACACTCCTTACAAAATATAAAGGAAAGAACAAGCCCCAACTCGGATTTTCAGTGATAAATTCAGGAATTTGAAATCATACAAGGAAACAGACTGAGAAAGCAGAGTAAAAGTATCTTCTGCAAAGCGATCGCTTTGTGCTAGGTGAACGAACTACTCTCCACATGCTCATTTCTGAGATATATATGTGTGTTTGAAGCCGTCCTTAAAAATCTCTTTTTGGGAACAAAAAGTTTCCTTAAGGTTGCAAATTACACTCCATAGATATATATGGGGAGTTAAAAGCTCCACCTCGCTTTTCCACTGAAAACTGCTGGATCTTCAAAGCAGAACTAGGAAGGGGACTGAGAAACCAGAGTAAAAGCTTCTCCTGCAATGCGATCCCTTTGTGCTAGATGAAAGAACGACTCTCCAATTGCTCATTTATGAGACAAGTGTGTGTGAAAACCATGGTTCACCTAAATTTTTGGGAACACAATTATTATTTTCTGTAGCAAACTATACTCCTTTCATATATAAATGGAATGTACTAGCTCCAACTCGGTTTTCCAGTGATAAATTCAGGATTTTCAAATCGCACTATGAAGTCGTCTGAGAATGCAGAGTAAAAGTATCTTCTGCAAAGAGATTACTTTGTGCTAGATGAATGAAATTCTATCCACATGCTCAGTTCTGAGATATAGGTGTGTTTGAAACCGTCCTTCAACTAACTTGTTAGGAACACAAAGATTCCATAAGGTTGCAAGTTACACTCCATAGATATATATGGGGAGGTGAAAGCTCCAACTCGCTTTTCCACTGAAAAATGCAGGATCTTCAAAGCGTCACAAGGAAACAGTGTGGGAAACCAGAGGAAATTTTCCCTTGTAAGCTCTTCAATTTGTGCTAAAAGAACGAACGTATCTTCACATGCTTGTTTCTGAGATATAAGTGTGTTTGAAAGCAGTCCTTCACCTGGTTTTTCGGGAACACAAGCTTTCTCATCAGTAGCAAAATACACTCCATACATATATATAGGGTTGTAGAGGTTCCAAAATGGTTTTCCTGTAAAAACTGCAGGAATTTAAAGGGGATCTAGGAAACAGTCTGAGAAAACAGAGTAAATGTTTCTCCTGCAAACAATTCAATTTGTCCCACATGAACGAACGTCTCACCACATGCTCAGTTCTGATATGTAACAGTGTGTGAACGCCGTCCTTCAACTAGCTTGATGGAACACATAGATAATTTAAGTTTGCAAATAGCACTCCATACATATATATGTGTAGTTACTATCTCCAACTACTTTTTCCACTGAAAACTGCAGGAAATTCCAAGCAGCAATAGGAAAGAGACTGAGAAACCAGAGTAAAAGTTTATCCTGCAAAGCGGACACATTGTGCCAGATGAAATAACAGCTCTCCACAAGTAAATTTCTGAGAGATAATTGTGAGAAAACATTTATCCCCTAGCTTGTTGGGAAAACAAATTTTGTTTTCAGTTTGAACCTACACTCATTAAATATATATAATGGAAAGAACAAGCCCCAACACTGTTTTTCAGTGATAAATTCAGGAATTTCAAATCATACAAGGAAACAGACTGAGAATGAAGTACAAAAGTTTCTCCTGCAAAGCGATCACTTTGTGCTAGATGAAAGAACCACTCTCCACATGCTCATTTATGAGATAAGTGTGTGTGAAAACCATTTTCACCTTGCATGTTGGGAACACAACGTTTCATTTCAGTAGCAAACTACACTCCTTACATATATAAATTGAAGGTACTAGCTCCAAATCGGTTTTCCAGTGTTAAATTCAGTATCTTCAATTCGTACTAGGATACAGTCTCAGAATGCAGTGTTAAAGTTTCTTCTGCTACTGATAGCTTTGTGCTAGATGAAGGAACTACACTCCTCATGCTCAGTTCTGAGATATAAGTGTTTTTGGAAGCCGTCCTTCAACTAGCTTGTAGGAACACATAGATAATTTAAGATTGCAAATAGCACCACATACATATACATGTGTAGTTAATAGCTCCAACTAGTTTTTCCACTGAAAACTGCAGGAAATTCAAAGCGGCACAAGGAAACAGACTGCGAAACCAGAGTAAAAGTTTCCCTTGCAAACACTTCCATTTGTGCTAGATGAACCAACGTATCTTCACATGCTGAGTTCTGAGATATAAGTGTGTTTGAAAGCAGTCCTTCACCTGGCTTTTAAAAACACAAACTTTCTCATCAGTAGCAAACTACAATCAAAATATATATATATAGTTAAATAGAGGTTGTAACCCGGTTTTCCTTTATGAACTTCAGGAAGTTCAAATCGGCACTAGGAAACAGACTGAGATAGTAGGCTATATATTTCCGTTGCAAACCATTCATATTTTCCTAGATGAACGAAAATCCCTCCACATGCTCAGCTCTGATATTTAACAGTGTGTGAAACCCGTTCTTCACCTAGTTTTTTGGGATTCGTGGTTTCTTTTCAGATGCAAGAAACATTCCATACATTTATATGAGTAGGTACAATCTCTAACACGGTTTCCCAATGAAAACTGCACGAACTTCATATTGGTACTAGGAAACAGACTGAGAAATGAGAGTAAATATTTCCCTTGCCAATCGTTCCATTTGTGCTAGATGAATGAACGTCTCTCCACATGCTCAGATCTGAGATATAAGTGTGTTTTAAAGCAGACCTTCACCTGGTTTTTCGGGAACACAAGCTTTCTCATCAGTAGCATACTACACTACATAAATATATATAGGGTAGTAGAGGTCCAACACGGTTTTCCTGTAAAAACTGCAGGAATTTAAAAGCGGCTCTAGGAAACAGACTGAGAAACCAGAGTAAATATATCTCCTGCAAACAGTTCAATTTGTCATACGTGAAAGAACATCTCTGCACATGCTCAGTTGTGATATGTAACAGTGTGTGAAGGCCGTCCTTCAACCAGGTTGTTGGAACACAAAGATGCTTTAAGTTTGAAAATTGCACTCCATACATATATATGGGTAGTTACTAGCTCCAACTTGGTTTTCCACTGAAAACTGTAGGAACGTCCAAGCAGAACTAGGAAAGGGACTGAGAATCTAGAGTAAAATTTTAACCTGCAAAGCGATCACATTGGGCCAGATGAAAGAACGACTCTCCACAAGCTCGTTTCTGAGAGATAAGTGTGAGAAAATCATTCTTCCCCTAGCTTGTTGGGAAAACAAATTTTTTTTTCAGTTGCAAACTACACTCCTTACTTATATATAAAGGAAAGAACAAGCCCCAACTCGGTTTTTCAGTGAAAATTCAGGAATTTCAAATCATACAAGGAAACAGACTGAGAATGAAGTACAAAAGTTTCTCCTGCAAAGCGATCACTTTGTGCTAGATGAAAGAACCACTCTCCACATGCTCATCTATGAGATAAGTGTGTGTGAAAACCATTTTCACCTTGCTTGTTGGGATAACAACGTTTCTTTTCAGTAGCAAACTACACTCCTTACATATATAAATTGAAGGTACTAGCTCCAACTCGGTTTTCCAGTGATAAATTCAGTATATTCAAATCGCACTAGGATACAGTCTCAGAATGCAGAGTAAAAGTTTCTTCTGCTACTGATAGCTTTGTGCTAGATGAACGAACTACTCTCCTCATGCACAGTTCTGAGATATAAGTGGTTTTGGAAGCCGTCCTTCAACTAGCTTGTTGGGAACACAAAGATTCCTTAAGGTTAAAAATTACACTCCGTACATATTTATGGGGAGGTAAACGCTCAAACTCGCTTTTCCACTGAAACCTGCAGGAACTTCCAAGCGGCACAAGGAAACAGACTGCGTAACCAGAGTAAAAGTTTACCTTGCAAACTCTTCCATTTATGCTAGATGAACCAACGTATCTTCACATGCTGAGTTCTGAGATATAAGTGTGTTTGAAAGCAGTCCTTCACCTGGCTTTTCAAAACACAATATTTCTCATCAGTAGCAATCTACAATCAAAACATATATATATATAATTAAGTAGAGGTTGTAACCCGGTTTTCCTTTATGAACTTCAGGAAGTTCAAATCGGCACTAGGAAACAGACTGAGATAGTAGGCTATATATTTCCCGCAAACCATTCACATTTTCCTAGATGAACGAACGTCCCTCCACATGCTCAGCTCTGATATTTAACAGTGTGTGAAACCCGACCTTCACCTAGTTTTTTGGGAACTCGAGGTTTCTTTTCAGGTGCAAGAAACACTCCATACATTTTTATCAGTAGGTACAATATCTAACTCGGTTTCCCACTGAAAACTGCAGGAACTTCATATTGGTACTAGGAAACAGACTGAGAAATGAGAGTAAATATTTCCCTTGCCAATCGTTCCATTTGTGCTAGATGAATGAAAGTCTCTCCACATGCTCAGATCTGAGATATAAGTGTGTTTTAAAGCAGACCTTCACCTGGTTTTTCGGGAACACAAGCTTTCTCATCAGTAGCATACTACACTACATAAATATATATAGGGTAGTAGAGGTCCAACACGGTTTTCCTGTAAAAACTGCAGGAATTTCAAAGTGGCTCTAGGAAAAAGACTGAGAATCCAGAGTAAATATATCTCCTGCAAACAGTTCAATTTGTCCCAGAAGAACGAACGTCTCCCCACATGCTCATTTCTGATTGTAACAGTGTGTGAAGGCCGTCCTTCAAATAGCTTGTTGGAACACAAAGATACTTTAAGTTTGCAAACTGCACTACATACATATATATGGTTAGTTATTGGCTCCAACTCATTTTTCCACTGAAACCTGCAGGAACTTCAAATCAGCACTAGAAAATGGACTGAGAAGCCAGAGTAAAAGTTTCTCCTGCAAAGAGTTCTCATTGTGCCAGATGAAATATCTACTCTACAAAAGCTCATTTTTGAGAGAGAGGTGTGTGTGAAAACTATCCATCCCCTAGCTTGTTGGGAATACAACGTATTTTTTCAGTTTCATACTAAACTCCTTACATATATAAAGGGAAAAATAAGCCCCAACTCTGTTTTTCAGTGATAAATTCAGGAATATCAAATCATACTAGGAAACAGACTGAGAATATAGGGTAAAAGTATCTTCTGCAAAGCGATCGCTTTGTGCTAGATGAACGAACCCTTCTCCACATGCTCAGGTCTGAGATATAGATGTGTTTGAAAGCCGTCCTTCATCTAGCTTGTTGGGAACCCAAAGATTCCTTAAGTTTGAAAACTACACTCCATACATATTTATGGGGAGGTAAAAGCTCCAACACGCTTTTCAACTGAAAACTGCAGGAACTTTAAAGCGGCACAAGGAAACAGACTGCAAAATCAGAGTAAAAGTGTCCCTTGCAAACTCTTCCATCTGCGCTAGATTAACGAAAGTCTCTCCATATGCTCAGTTCTGAGATATATGTGTGTTTGAAAGTAGTCCTTCACCTGGTTTTTCGGGAACACAATTTTTCTCATCAGTAGCATACTAACCTACAAACATATATATACATAGGTAGGTAGAGGTTGTAACCCGGATTTCCTTTATGAACTTCAGGAGTTTCAAATCGGCACAAGGAAATAGACTGTGATACTAGAGGAAATATTTCCCCTGCAAACCATTGACTTTTTCCTAGATGAACGAACTTCTCTCCACATGCTCATCTCTGCTACTTAACAGTTTGTGAAACGCATCCTTCACTTAGATTGTTGGGAACTCGAGGTTACTTTTCAGTTGCAAAAAACACTCCATACATTTATATGAGTAGGTACAATCTCTAACTCTGTTTTCCACTGAAAACTGCAGTAACTTCAAATTGGTACTAGGAAACAGACTGAGAAACGAGAGTAAATATTTCTCTTGCCATCTGCTTCATTTGTGCTAGATGAACGAACGTCTCTCCATATGCTCAGAACTGAGATATAAGTGTGTTTGAAAGCAGTCCTTCACCTGGTTTTTCGGGAACACAAGCTTTCTCATTAGTAGCAAACTCTCCTCCATACATATATATAGGGTGGTAGAGGCTCCAAAACTGTTTTCCTGTAAAAACTGCAGGAATTTCAAAGCGGCTCTAAGAAACAGACTGAGAAACCAGAGTAAATATTTCTCCTTCAAACAGTTCAGTTTATCCCAGATGAACGAACGTCGCTCCACATGCTCAGTTCTGATATGTAACAGTGTGTGAACGCCATCTTTCAACAAGCTTGTTGGAACACAAAGATACTTTAAGTTTGCAATATGCACTTCATACATATATATGGGTAGTTACTAGCTCCAACTCGTTTTTACACTGAAAACTGCAGGAACTTCAAAAGAGCACTAGGAAAGAGACTGAGAAACCAGAGTAAAAATTTGTCCTGCAAAGGGATCACATTTTGCCAGATGAAAGAACTACTCTAAAAAGCTTCTTTTCTGAGAGATAAGTGTGAGAAAACCATTCTCAACCTACCTTGTTGGGAATACAACGTTATTTTTCAGTTGCAATCTACACTCCTTACATATATAAAGGGAAACAAAAAGCCCCAAGTCGGTTTTTCAGTGATAAATTAAGAATTTCAAATCATACTAGGAAACAGGCTGAGAATGCAGAGAAAAATTATCTTCTGCAAAGCGATCGCTTTGTGCTACATGAACGAACTACTTTCCACAGGCTCAGTTCTGAGATATATGTATGTTTGAAAGCCGTCCTTCAACTAGCTTGTTGGGAACACAAAGAAACTTTAAGGTTGCAAATTACACTCCATACATATATATAGGTTGTTCCTAGCTCCAACTATGTTTTCCACTGAAAACTGTAAGAACTTCAAAGCAGCACTAGGAAGGGGACTGAGAAACAAGAGTAAAACCTTCTCCTGCAAAGCAATCACTTTGTGCTAGATGAAAGAACGACTCACCACATGCTCGTTTATTAGATAAGTGTGTGTGAATCCATGCTTCACCTAACTTGTCGGGAACACAATGTTTCTTTTCTGTAGCAAACTACACTCCTTACATATATAAATGGAAGTTTCTAGCTCCAACTCGGTTTTCCAGTGATAAATTCAGGATCTTCAAATCACACTAGGAAACAGTCTGAGAATGCAGTGTAAAAGTATCTTCTGCAAAGAGATCACTTTGTGCTAGATGAATGAAATTTCCTCGACATGCTCAGTTCTGAGATAGATGTGTGTTTCAAAGCTGTCTTTCAACTAGCTTTTTGGGAACACAAAGATTCCTTAAGGTTGCAAATTACACTCAATACATGTGTATGGGTAGGTAAAAGCTCCAACACGCTTTTCCAGTGAAAATTGCAGGAACTTCAAAGCGGCACAAGGAAACAGACTGAGAAACCAGAGTAAAAGTTTCCCTTGCAAACTCTTCCATTTGTGCTAGATGAATGAACGTCTCTCCACATGTACTTTCCTGAGATATAATTGGGTTTGAATCTAGTCCTTCACCTGGCTTTTCGGGAACACAAACTTCTTCATCAGTAGCAAACTTCCCTCCATACATATTTATATAGGGAAGTAGATGTTGTAACTCAGTTTTCCTGTAAAAACTGCAGGAATTTCGAATCGGCACTAGGAAATAGACTGAGAAACCACAGTAAATATTTCCCCTTCAAACCTTTCACATTTCCCTAGATGAACAAATGTCTCTCCCCATGCTCAGCTCTGATATATAACAGTGTGTGAAACCCGTCCTTCACCAAGTTTGTTGGGAACACGAAGTTTCTTTAAATTTGCATAAAACACTCCGTACATGTATATGGGGAGGTACAATCTCCAACTCGGTTTTCCAATGAAAACTGCAGAAATTTCGAACTGGCACTAGGAAACAGACTGAGAAACGTTAGTAAATGATCCTCATGTCAACCGTTCAATTTTTGATAGATGAAGGAACGTCTCTTCACATGCTCATATCAGAGACATAATTGTGTTTGAAAGCAGTCCTTCACATGGTATTTCGGGAAAACTAACTTTCTCATCATTAGCAAACTACACTCCGTATATATATATAGGGTGGTTGAGGTACCAACACGGTTTTCCTGTAAAAACTGCAGGAATACCAAAGCGGCTCTAGGAAACAGACTGAGAAACAAGAGTAAATGTTTCTCCAACAAACAGTTCAATTTGTCCCAGATGAAAGAACATCTATCCACATGCTCAGTTGTGATATGTAAGTGTGTGAAGGCCGTCCTTCAACCAGCTTGTTGGAACACAAAGATGCTTTAAGTTTGAAAATTGCACTCCATAAATATATATGGGTTGTTACTAGCTCCAACTTGGTTTTCCACTGAAAACTGTAGGAACGTCCAAGCAGAACTAGGAAAGGGACTGAGAATCTAGAGTAAAATTTTAACCTGCAAAGCGATCACATTGGGCCAGATGAAAGAACGACTCTCCACAAGCTCTTTTCTGAGAGATAAGTGTGAGAGAATCATTCTTCCCCTAGCTTGTTGGGAAAACAAATTTTTTTTCTGTTGCAAACTACACTCATTACTTATACATAAAGGAAAGGACCAGCCCCAACTCGGTTTTTCAGTGAAAATTCAGGAATTTCAAATCATACAAGGAAACAGACTGAGAATGAAGTACAAAAGTTTCTCCTGCAAAGCGATCACTTTGTGCTAGATGAAAGAACCACTCTCCACATGCTCATCTATGAGATAAGTGTGTGTGAAAACCATTTTCACCTTGCTTGTTGGGATAACAACGTTTCTTTTCAGTAGCAAACTACACTCCTTACATATATAAATTGAAGGTACTAGCTCCAACTCGGTTTTCCAGTGATAAATTCAGTATATTCAAATCGCACTAGGATACAGTCTCAGAATGCAGAGTAAAAGTTTCTTCTGCTACTGATAGCTTTGTGCTAGATGAACGAACTACTCTCCTCATGCACAGTTCTGAGATATAAGTGGTTTTGGAAGCCGTCCTTCAACTAGCTTGTTGGGAACACAAAGATTCCTTAAGGTTAAAAATTACACTCCGTACATATTTATGGGGAGGTAAACGCTCAAACTCGCTTTTCCACTGAAACCTGCAGGAACTTCCAAGCGGCACAAGGAAACAGACTGCGTAACCAGAGTAAAAGTTTACCTTGCAAACTCTTCCATTTGTGCTAGATGAACCAACGTATCTTCACATGCTGAGTTCTGAGATATAAGTGTGTTTGAAAGCAGTCCTTCACCTGGCTTTTCAAAACACAATATTTCTCATCAGTAGCAATCTACAATCAAAACATATATATATATATAATTAAGTAGAGGTTGTAACCCGGTTTTCCTTTATGAACTTCAGGAAGTTCAAATCGGCACTAGGAAACAGACTGAGATAGTAGGCTATATATTTCCCTGCAAACCATTCACATTTTCCTAGATGAACGAAAATCCCTCCACATGCTCAGCTCTGATATTTAACAGTGTGTGAAACCCGACCTTCACCTAGTTTTTTGGGAACTCGAGGTTTCTTTTCAGGTGCAAGAAACACTCCATACATTTTTATCAGTAGGTACAATATCTAACTCGGTTTCCCACTGAAAACTGCAGGAACTTCATATTGGTACTAGGAAACAGACTGAGAAATGAGAGTAAATATTTCCTTTGCCAATCGTTCCATTTGTGCTAGATGAATGAAAGTCTCTCCACATGCTCAGATCTGAGATATAAGTGTGTTTTAAAGCAGACCTTCACCTGGTTTTTCGGGAACACAAGCTTTCTCATCAGTAGCATACTACACTACATAAATATATATAGGGTAGTAGAGGTCCAACACGGTTTTCCTGTAAAAACTGCAGGAATTTCAAAGTGGCTCTAGGAAAAAGACTGAGAATCCAGAGTAAATGTATCTCCTGCAAACAGTTCAATTTGTCCCAGAAGAACGAACGTCTCCCCACATGCTCATTTCAGATTGTAACAGTGTGTGAAGGCCGTCCTTCAAATAGCTTGTTGGAACACAAAGATACTTTAAGTTTGCAAACTGCACTACATACATATATATGGTTAGTTATTGGCTCCAACTCATTTTTCCACTGAAACCTGCAGGAACTTCAAATCAGCACTAGAAAATGGACTGAGAAGCCAGAGTAAAAGTTTCTCCTGCAAAGAGTTCTCATTGTGCCAGATGAAATATCTACTCTACAAAAACTCATTTTTGAGAGAGAGGTGTGTGTGAAAACTATCCATCCCCTAGCTTGTTGGGAATACAACGTATTTTTTCAGTTTCATACTAAACTCCTTACATATATAAAGGGAAAAATAAGCCCCAACTCTGTTTTTCAGTGATAAATTCAGGAATATCAAATCATAATAGGAAACAGACTGAGAATATAGGGTAAAAGTATCTTCTGCAAAGCGATCGCTTTGTGCTAGATGAACGAACCCTTCTCCACATGCTCAGGTCTGAGATATAGATGTGTTTGAAAGCCGTCCTTCATCTAGCTTGTTGGGAACCCAAAGATTCCTTAAGTTTGAAAACTACACTCCATACATATTTATGGGGAGGTAAAAGCTCCAACACGCTTTTCAACTGAAAACTGCAGGAACTTTAAAGCGGCACAAGGAAACAGACTGCAAAATCAGAGTAAAAGTGTCCCTTGCAAACTCTTCCATCTGCGCTAGATTAACGAAAGTCTCTCCATATGCTCAGTTCTGAGATATATGTGTGTTTGAAAGTAGTCCTTCACCTGGTTTTTCGGGAACACAATTTTTCTCATCAGTAGCATACTAACCTACAAACATATATATACATAGGTAGGTAGAGGTTGTAACCCGGATTTCCTTTATGAACTTCAGGAGTTTCAAATCAGCACAAGGAAATAGACTGTGATACTAGAGGAAATATTTCCCCTGCAAACCATTGACTTTTTCCTAGATGAACGAACTTCTCTCCACATGCTCATCTCTGCTACTTAACAGTTTGTGAAACGCATCCTTCACTTAGATTGTTGGGAACTCGAGGTTACTTTTCAGTTGCAAAAAACACTCCATACATTTATATGAGTAGGTACAATCTCTAACTCTGTTTTCCACTGAAAACTGCAGTAACTTCAAATTGGTACTAGGAAACAGACTGAGAAACGAGAGTAAATATTTCTCTTGCCATCTGCTTCATTTGTGCTAGATGAACGAACGTCTCTCCATATGCTCAGAACTGAGATATAAGTGTGTTTGAAAGCAGTCCTTCACCTGGTTTTTTGGGAACACAAGCTTTCTCATTAGTAGCAAACTCTCCTCCATACATATATATAGGGTGGTAGAGGCTCCAAAACTGTTTTCCTGTAAAAACTGCAGGAATTTCAAAGCGGCTCTAAGAAACAGACTGAGAAACCAGAGTAAATATTTCTCCTTCAAACAGTTCAGTTTATCCCAGATGAACGAACGTCACTCCACATGCTCAGTTCTGATATGTAACAGTGTGTGAACGCCATCTTTCAACAAGCTTGTTGGAACACAAAGATACTTTAAGTTTGCAATATGCACTTCATACATATATATGGGTAGTTACTAGCTCCAACTCGTTTTTACACTGAAAACTGCAGGAACTTCAAAAGAGCACTAGGAAAGAGACTGAGAAACCAGAGTAAAATTTGTCCTGCAAAGGGATCACATTTTGCCAGATGAAAGAACTACTCTAAAAAGCTTCTTTTCTGAGAGATAAGTGTGAGAAAACCATTCTCAACCTACCTTGTTGGGAATACAACGTTATTTTTCAGTTGCAATCTACACTCCTTACATATATAAAGGGAAACAAAAAGCCCCAAGTCGGTTTTTCTGTGATAAATTAAGAATTTCAAATCATAATAGGAAACAGGCTGAGAATGCAGAGAAAAATTATCTTCTGCAAAGCGATCGCTTTGTGCTACATGAACGAACTACTTTCCACAGGCTCAGTTCTGAGATATATGTATGTTTGAAAGCCGTCCTTCAACTAGCTTGTTGGGAACACAAAGAAACTTTAAGGTTGCAAATTACACTCCATACATATATATAGGTTGTTCCTAGCTCCAACTCGGTTTTCCACTGAAAACTGTAAGAACTTCAAAGCAGCACTAGGAAGGGGACTGAGAAACCAGAGTAAAACCTTCTCCTGCAAAGCAATCACTTTGTGCTAGATGAAAGAACGACTCACCACATGCTCGTTTATTAGATAAGTGTGTGTGAATCCATGCTTCACCTAACTTGTCGGGAACACAATGTTTCTTTTCTGTAGCAAACTACACTCCTTACATATATAAATGGAAGTTTCTAGCTCCAACTCGGTTTTCCAGTGATAAATTCAGGATCTTCAAATCACGCTAGGAAACAGTCTGAGAATGCAGTGTAAAAGTATCTTCTGCAAAGAGATCACTTTGTGCTAGATGAACGAAATTTCCTCGACATGCTCAGTTCTGAGATACATGTGTGTTTCAAAGCTGTCCTTCAACTAGCTTTTTGGAAACACAAAGATTCCTTAAGGTTGCAAATTACACTCAATACATGTGTATGGGTAGGTAAAAGCTCCAACACGCTTTTCCAGTGAAAATTGCAGGAACTTCAAAGCGGCACAAGGAAACAGACTGAGAAACCAGAGTAAAAGTTTCCCTTGCAAACTCTTCCATTTGTGCTAGATGAACGAACGTCTCTCCACATGTACTTTCCTGAGATATAATTGGGTTTGAATCTAGTCCTTCACCTGGCTTTTCGGGAACACAAACTTCTTCATCAGTAGCAAACTTTCCTCCATACATATTTATATAGGGAAGTAGATGTTGTAACTCAGTTTTCCTGTAAAAACTGCAGGAATTTCGAATCGGCACTAGGAAATAGACTGAGAAACCACAGTAAATATTTCCCCTTCAAACCTTTCACATTTCCCTAGATGAACAAATATCTCTCCCCATGCTCAGCTCTGATATATAACAGTGTGTGAAACCCGTCCTTCACCAAGTTTGTTGGGAACACGAAGTTTCTTTAAATTTGCATAAAACACTCCGTACATGTATATGGGGAGGTACAATCTCCAACTCGGTTTTCCAATGAAAACTGCAGAAATTTCGAACTGGCACTAGGAAACAGACTGAGAAAAGTTAGTAAATGATCCTCATGTCAACCGTTCAATTTTTGATAGATGAAGGAACGTCTCTTCACATGCTCATATCGGAGACATAATTGTGTTTGAAAGCAGTCCTTCACATGGTATTTCGGGAAAACTAACTTTCTCATCATTAGCAAACTACACTCCGTATATATATATAGGGTGGTTGAGGTACCAACACGGTTTTCCTGTAAAAACTGCAGGAATACCAAAGCGGCTCTAGGAAACAGACTGAGAAACAAGAGTAAATGTTTCTCCAACAAACAGTTCAATTTGTCCCAGATGAAAGAACATCTATCCACATGCTCAGTTGTGATATGTAAGTGTGTGAAGGCCGTCCTTCAACCAGCTTGTTGGAACACAAAGATGCTTTAAGTTTGAAAATTGCACTCCATAAATATATATGGGTTGTTACTAGCTCCAACTTGGTTTTCCACTGAAAACTGTAGGAACGTCCAAGCAGAACTAGGAAAGGGACTGAGAATCTAGAGTAAAATTTTAACCTGCAAAGCGATCACATTGGGCCAGATGAAAGAACGACTCTCCACAAGCTCTTTTCTGAGAGATAAGTGTGAGAGAATCATTCTTCCCCTAGCTTGTTGGGAAAATAAATTTTTTTTTCTGTTGCAAACTACACTCATTACTTATACATAAAGGAAAGGACCAGCCCCAACTCGGTTTTTCAGTGAAAATTCAGGAATTTCAAATCATACAAGGAAACAGACTGAGAATGAAGTACAAAAGTTACTCCTGCAAAGCGATCACTTTGTGCTAGATGAAAGAACCACTCTCCACATGCTCATTTATGAGAAAAGTGTGTGTGAAAACCATTTTCACCTTGCTTGTTGGGATAACAACGTTTCTTTTCAGTAGCAAACTACACTCATTACATATATAAATTGAAGATACTAGCTCCAACTCGGTTTTCCAGTGATAAATTCAGTATATTCAAATCGAACTAGGATACAGACTCAGAATGCAGAGTAAAAGTTTCTTCTGCTACTGATAGCATTGTGCTAGATGAACGGACTACTCTCTTCATGCTCAGTTCTGAGATATAAGTATTTTTGGAAGCCGTCCTTAAACTAGCTTGTTGGGAACACAAAGATTCCTTAAGGTTAAAAATTACACTCCGTACATATTTATGGGGAGTTAAATGCTCAAACTCGCTTTTCCACTGAAACCTGCAGGAACTTCAAATCAGCACTAGAAAATGTACTTAGAACCTAGAGTAAAAGTTTCCCCTGCAAAGATATCTCATTGTGCCAGATGAAATAACTACTCTACAAATGCTCGTTTTTGAGAGAGAAGTGTGTGTGAAAACTAAACTTCCCCTAGCTTGTTGGGAATACAACGTATTTTTTCAGTTTCATACTACACTCCTTACATATATAAAGGGAAAAACAAGTCCCAACTCGGTTTTTCAGTGATAAATTCAGGAATATCAAAGCATACTAAGAAACAGACTGAGAATGTAGGGTAAAAGTATCTACTGCAATGCGATCGCTTTGTGCTAGATGAACGAACACTTCTCCACATGCTCAGTTCTGAGATATAGATGTGTTTGAAAGCCGTCCTTCATCTAGCTTGTTGGGAACCCAAAGATTCCTTAAGTTTGAAAACTACACTCCATACATATTTATGGGGAGGTAAAAGCTCCAACACGCTTTTCAACTGAAAACTGCAGGTACTTTAAAGCGGCACAAGGAAGCAGACTGCAAAATCAAAGTAAAAGTGTCCCTTGCAAACTCTTCCATCTGCGCTAGATTAACGAAAGTCTCTCCATATGCTCAGTTCTGAGATATATGTGTGTTTGAAAGTAGTCCTTCACCTGGTTTTTCGGGAACACAATTTTTCTCATCAGTAGCATACTAACCTACAAACATATATATACATAGGTAGGTAGAGGTTGTAACCCGGATTTCCTTTATGAACTTCAGGAGTTTCAAATCGGCACAAGGAAATAGACTGTGATACTAGAGGAAATATTTCCCCTGCAAACCATTGACTTTTTCCTAGATGAACGAACTTCTCTCCACATGCTCATCTCTGCTACTTAACAGTTTGTGAAACGCATCCTTCACTTAGATTGTTGGGAACTCGAGGTTACTTTTCAGTTGCAAAAAACACTCCATACATTTATATGAGTAGGTACAATCTCTAACTCTGTTTTCCACTGAAAACTGCAGTAACTTCAAATTGGTACTAGGAAACAGACTGAGAAACGAGAGTAAATATTTCTCTTGCCATCTGCTTCATTTGTGCTAGATGAACGAACGTCTCTCCATATGCTCAGAACTGAGATATAAGTGTGTTTGAAAGCAGTCCTTCACCTGGTTTTTCGGGAACACAAGCTTTCTCATTAGTAGCAAACTCTCCTCCATACATATATATAGGGTGGTAGAGGCTCCAAAACTGTTTTCCTGTAAAAACTGCAGGAATTTCAAAGCGGCTCTAAGAAACAGACTGAGAAACCAGAGTAAATATTTCTCCTTCAAACAGTTCAGTTTATCCCAGATGAACGAACGTCACTCCACATGCTCAGTTCTGATATGTAACAGTGTGTGAACGCCATCCTTCAACAAGCTTGTTGGAACACAAAGATACTTTAAGTTTGCAATATGCACTTCATACATATATATGGGTAGTTACTAGCTCCAACTCGTTTTTACACTGAAAACTGCAGGAACTTCAAAAGAGCACTAGGAAAGAGACTGAGAAACCAGAGTAAAAGTTTGTCCTGCAAAGGGATCACATTTTGCCAGATGAAAGAACTACTCTAAAAAGCTTCTTTTCTGAGAGATAAGTGTGAGAAAACCATTCTTCACCTACCTTGTTGGGAATACAACGTTATTTTTCAGTTGCAATCTACACTCCTTACATATATAAAGGGAAACAAAAAGCCCCAAGTCGGTTTTTCAGTGATAAATTAAGAATTTCAAATCATACTAGGAAACAGGCTGAGAATGCAGAGAAATATTATCTTCTGCAAAGCGATCGCTTTGTGCTAGATGAACGAACTACTTTCCACAGGCTCTGTTCTGAGATATATGTATGTTTGAAAGCCGTCCTTCAACTAGCTTGTTGGGAACACAAAGAAACTTTAAGGTTGCAAATTACACTCCATACATATACATAGGTTGTTCCTAGCTCCAACTCGGTTTTCCACTGAAAACTGTAAGAACTTCAAAGCAGCACTAGGAAGGGGACTGAGAAACCAGAGTAAAACCTTCTCCTGCAAAGCGATCACTTTGTGCTAGATGAAAGAACGACTCACCACATGCTCGTTTATTAGATAAGTGTGTGTGAATCCATGCTTCACCTAACTTGTCGGGAACACAATGTTTCTTTTCTGAAGCAAACTACACTCCTTACATATATAAATGGAAGTTTCTAGCTCCAACTCGGTTTTCCAGTGATAAATTCAGGATCTTCAAATCACGCTAGGAAACAGTCTGAGAATGCAGTGTAAAAGTATCTTCTGCAAAGAGATCACTTTGTGCTAGATGAACGAAATTTCCTCGACATGCTCAGTTCTGAGATACATGTGTGTTTCAAAGCTGTCCTTCAACTAGCTTTTTGGGAACACAAAGATTCCTTAAGGTTGCATATTACACTCAATACATGTGTATGGGTAGGTAAAAGCTCCAACACGCTTTTCCAGTGAAAATTGCAGGAACTTCAAAGCGGCACAAGGAAACAGACTGAGAAACCAGAGTAAAAGTTTCCCTTGCAAACTCTTCCATTTGTGCTAGATGAACGAACGTCTCTCCACATGTACTTTCCTGAGATATAAATGGGTTTGAAACTAGTCCTTCACCTGGCTTTTCGGGAACACAAACTTCTTCATCAGTAGCAAACTTCCCTCCATACATATTTATATAGGGAAGTATATGTTGTAACTCAGTTTTCCTGTAAAAACTGCAGGAATTTCGAATCGGCACTAGGAAATAGACTGAGAAACCACAGTAAATATTTCCCCTTCAAACCTTTCACATTTCCCTAGATGAACAAATGTCTCTCCCCATGCTCAGCTCTGATATATATCAGTGTGTGAAACCCGTCCTTCACCAAGTTTGTTGGGAACACGAAGTTTCTTTAAATTTGCATAAAACACTCCGTACATGTATATGGGGAGGTACAATCTCCAACTCGGTTTTCCAATGAAAACTGCAGAAATTTCGAACTGGCACTAGGAAACAGACTGAGAAACGTTAGTAAATGATCCTCTTGCCAACCGTTCAATTTTTGATAGATGAAGGAACGTCTCTTCACATGCTCATATTGGAGACATATTTGTGTTTGAAAGCAGTCCTTCACCTGCTGTTTCGGGAAAATTAACTTTCTCATCATTAGCAAACTACACTCCGTATATATATATAGGGTGGTTGAGGTACCAACACGGTTTTCCTGTAAAAACTGCAGGAATACCAAAGCGGCTCTAGGAAACAGACTGAGAAACAAGAGTAAATGTTTCTCCAACGAACAGTTCAATTTGTCCCAGATGAAAGAACATCTATCCACTTGCTCATTTGTGATATGTAACAGTGTGTGATGGCCGTCCTTCAACCAGCTTGTTGGAACACAAAGATGCTTTAAGTTTGAAAATTGCACTCCATACATATATATGGGTAGTTACTAGCTCCAACTTGGTTTTCCACTGAAAACTGTAGGAACGTCCAAGCAGAACTAGGAAAGAGACTGAGAATGTAGAGTAAAATTTTAACCTGCAAAGAGATCACATTGGGCCAGATGAAAGAACGACTCTCCACAAGCTCTTTTCTGAGAGATAAGTGTGAGAAAATCATTCTTCCCCTTGCTTGTTGGGAAAACAAATTTTTTTTTCTGTTGCAAACTACATTCCTTACTTATATATAAAGGAAAGGACCAGCCCCAACTCGGTTTTTCAGTGAAAATTCAGGAATTTCAAATCATACAAGGTAACAGACTAAGAATGAAGTACAAAAGTTTCTCCTGCAAAGCGATCACTTTGTGCTAGATGAAAGAACCACTCTCCACATGCTCATTTATGAGAAAAGTGTGTGTGAAAACCATTTTCACCTTGCTTGTTGGGATAACAACGTTTCTTTTCAGTAGCAAACTACACTCCTTACATATATAAATTGAAGATACTAGCTCCAACTCGGTTTTCCAGTGATAAATTCTGTATATTCAAATCGCACTAGGATAGAGTCTCAGAATGCAGAGTAAAAGTTTCTTCTGCTACTGATAGCATTGTGCTAGATGAACGAACTACTCTCCTCATGCTCAGTTCTGAGATATAAGTGTTTTTGGAAGCCGTCCTTCAACTAGCTTGTTGGGAACACAAAGATTCCTTAAGGTTAAAATTTACAATCCGTACATATTTATGGGGAGTTAAATGCTCAAACTCGCTTTTCCACTGAAACCTGCAGGAACTTCCAAGCGGCATAAGGAAACAGACTGCAAAACCAGAGTAAAAGTTTCCCTTGCAAATTCTTCCATTTATGCTAGATGAACCAACGTATCTTCATATGCTGAGTTCTGAGATATAAGTGTGTTTGAAAGCATTCCTTCACCTGGCTTTACAAAACACATACTTTCTCATCAGTAGCAAACTACAATCAAAACATATATATATAATTAAGTAGAGGTTGTAACCCGGTTTTCCTTTATGAACTTCAGGAATTTCAAATCGGCACTAGGAAACAGACTGAGATATTAGGCTATATATTTCCCCTGCAAACCATTCACATTTTCCTAGATGAACGAAAATCCCTCCACATGCTCAGCTCTGATATTTAACAGTGTGTGAAACCTGTCCTTCACCTTATTTTTTTGGGAACTCGAGGTTTCTTTTCAGGTGCAAGAAACACTCCGTCCATTTTTATGACTAGGTAAAATCTCTAACTCGGTTTCCCACTGAAAACTGCAAGAACTTAAGATTGGTACTAGGAAACAGACTGAGAAATGAGAGTAAATATTTCTCTTGCCAATCGTTCCATTTGTGCTAGATGAATGAACTTCTCTCCACATGCTCAGATCTGAGATATAAGTGTGTTTTAAAGCAGAACTTCACCTGGTTTTTCGGGAACACAAGCTTTCTCATCAGTAGCATACTACACTACATAAATATATATAGGGTAGTAGAGGTCCAACACGGTTTTCCTGTAAAAACTGCAGGAATTTCAAAGCGGCTCTAGGAAAAAGACTGAGAAACCAGAGTAAATGTATCTCCTGCAAACAGTTCAATTTGTCCCAGTAGAACGAACGTCTCCCCATATGCTCATTTCTGATTGTAACAGTGTGTGAAGGCCGCCCTTCAACTAGCTTGTTGGAACACAAAATTACTTTAAGTTTGCAAACTGCACTCCATACATATATATGGGTAGTTACTAGCTCCAACTCGTTTTTCCACTGAAAACTGCAGGAACTTCAAATCAGCACTAGAAAATGGACTGAGAAGCCAGAGTAAAAGTTTCTCCTGCAAAGAGATCTCATTGTGCCAGATGAAATAACTACTCTACAAAAGCTCGTTTTTGAGAGAGAGTTGTGTGTGAAAACTATCCTTCCCCTAGCTTGTTGGGAATACAACGTATTTTTTCAGTTTCCTACTACACTCCTTTCATATATAAAGGGAAAAATAAGCCCCAACTCTGTTTTTCAGTGATAAATTCAGGAATATCAAATCATAGTTGGAAACAGACTGAGAATGTAGGCTAAAAGTATCTTCTGCAAAGCGATCGCTTTGTGCTAGATGAACGAAGCCTTCTCCACATGCTCAGTTCTGAGATATAGATGTGTTTGAAAGCCGTCCTTCATCTAGCTTGTTGGGAACCCAAAGATTCCTTAAGTTTGAAAACTACACTCCATACATATTTATGGGGAGGTAAAAGCTCCAACACGCTTTTCAACTGAAAACTGCAGGAACTTTAAAGCGGCACAAGGAAACAGACCACGACATCAGAGTAAAAGTTTCCCTTGCGAACTCTTCAATCTGCGCTAGATTAACGAATGTCTCTCCATATGCTCAGTTCTGAGATATATGTGTGTTTGAAAGTAGTCCTTCACCTGATATTTCGTGAACACTGTCTTTCTCATCAGTAGCAAACTAACCTACAAAAATATATATATATAGGTACGTAGAGGTTGTAACCTGGATTTCCTTTATGAACTTCAGGAATTTCATATCGGCACTGGGAAACAGACTGATATAGTAGGCTATATATTTCCCCTGCAAACCATTCACATTTTCCTAGATGAACGAACGTCCCTCCACATGCTCAGCTCTGATATTTAACAGTGTGTGAAACCCGTTCTTCACCTAGTTTTTTGGGAACTCGAGGTTTCTTTTCAGGTGCAAGAAACACTCCATATATTTATATGAGTAGGTACAATCTCTAACTCGGTTTCCCACTTAAAACTGCAGGAACTTCATATTGGTACTAGGAAACAGACTGAGAAATGGGAATAATTATTTCTCTTGCCAATCGTTCCATTTGTGCTAGATGAATGAACGTCTCTCCACATGCTCAGGTCTGAGATATAAGTGTGTTTTAAAGCAGACTTTCACCTTGTTTTTCGGTATCACAAGCTTTCTCATCAGTAGCATATTACACTTCATAAATATATATAGGGTAGTAGAGGTCCAACACGGTTTTCCTGTAAAAACTGCAGGAATTTCAAAGCGGCTCTTGGAAACATACTGAGAAACCAGAGTAAATGTATCTCCTGCAAACAGTTCAATTTGTCCCAGAAGAACGAACGGTCCCCACATGCTCATTTCTGATTGTAACAGTGTGTGAAGGCCGTCCTTCAACTAGCTTGTTGGAACACAAAGATACTTTAAGTTTGCAAACTGCACTCCATACATATATATGGATAGTTACAAGCTCCAACTCGTTTTTCCACTGAAAACTGCAGGAACTTCAAATCAGCACTAGAAAATGGACTGAGAAGCCAGAGTAAATGTTTGTCCTGCAAAGAAATCACATTGTGCCAGATGAAATAACTACTCTACAAAAGCTTGTTTTTGAGAGATAAGTGTGAGAAAACGATTCTTCCCGTAGCTTGTTGGTAATACAACGTATTTTTTCAGTTTCATACTACACTGCTTACATATATAAAGGGAAAAACAAGCCCCAACTCGGTTTTTCAGTGATAAATTCAGGAATATAAAATCATACTAGGAAACAGGCTGAGAATGCAGGGTAAAAGTACCTTCTGCAAAGCGATCACTTTGTGCTAGATGAACGAACTTCTCTCCACATGCTCTTTTATGAGATAAGTGTGTGTGAAAACCATTCTTCACCTACCTTGTTGGGTACACAAAGTTACTTTCAGTAGCAAACTTCAATCCTTACATATATAAATGGAAGTTACTATCTCCAACTCGTTTTTCCAGTGATAAATTCAGGATTTTCTAATCGCAATAGGAAAAATTCTGAGAATGCAGAGTAAAAGTTTCTTCTGCTACAGATAGCTTTGTGCTAGATGAATGAACAACTCTCCTCATGCTCAGTTCTGAGATATAAGTGTTTTTGGAAGCCGTCCTTCAACTAGCTTGTTGGGAACACAAAGATTCCTTAAGGTTAAAATTTACACTCCGTACATATTTATGGGGAGTTAAATGCTCAAACTCGCTTTTCCACTTAAACCTGCAGGAACTTCCAAGCGGCATAAGGAAACAGACTGCGAAACCAGAGTAAAAGTTTCCCTTGCAAACTCTTCCATTTGTGCTAGATGAACCAACGTTTCTTCACATGCTGAGTTCTGAGATATAAGTGTGTTTGAAAGCAGTCCTTCACCTGGCTTTTCAAAACACAAACTTTCTCATCAGTAGCAAACTACAATCAAAACATATATATATAGTTAAGTAGAGGTTGTAACCCGGTTTTCCTTTATGAACTTCAGGAATTTCAAATCGGCACTAGAAAACAGACTGAGTTACTAGACTATATATTTCCCCTGCAAACCATTCACATTTTCCTAGATGAATGAACGTCCCTCCACATGCTCAGCTCTGATATTTAACAGTGTGTGAAACCCGTCCTTCACCTAGTTTTTTGGGAACTCGAGGTTTCTTTTCAGGTGCAAGAAACACTCCATACATTTATATTAGTAGGTACAATCTCTAACTCGGTTTCCCACTGAAAACTGCAGGAACATCATATTGTTAATAGGAAACAGACTGAGAAATGAGAGTAAATATTTCTCTTGCCAATCGTTCCATTTGTGCTAGATGAATGAACTTCTCTCCACATGCTCAGATCTGAGATATAAGTGTGATTTAAAGCAGACCTTCAACTGGTTTTTCGGTAACACAAGCTTTATATCAGTAGCAAACTACCCTCCATGCATATATTTAGCGAGTTAGAGGCTCCATCATGATTTTCTTGTAAAAACTGCAGGAATATCAAAACGGATCTAAGAAACAGACTGAAAACCCAGAGTAAATATTTCTTCTGCATATAGTTCACATTTACCAGATAAACTAACGTCTCTCCACATGCTCAGTTCTGATATGAAACAGTGTGTGAAGGCCGTCCTTCAACTAGCTTGTTGGAACACAAAGATACTTTAATTTTGCAAATTGAACTTCATATATATATATGGGTACTTAATACCTCCAGCTCGTTTTTCCTCTGCAAACTGCAGGAACTTCAAGTCAGCACTAGCAAAGAGACTGAGAAACCTGATTAACAGTTTCTCCTGCAAAATGATCACATTGTTCCAGATGAAAGTTCTACTCTCCAAATGCTTGTTTCTGAGAGATAAGTGTGAGAAAACAATTTTTCTCCTAACTTGTTGGGAAGACAACGTTTTTTTTCAGTTGCAAACTACACTCCTTACCTATATAAACGGAAACAACAATCCAAAGTCTGTTTTTCATTGATAAATTAAAAATTTCAAATCATAATAAGAAACAGGCTGAGAATTCAGAGTAAAACTATCTTCTGCAAAGCGATCGCTTTGTGCTAGATTAATGAACTACTTTCCCATGTACAGTTCTGAGATATAGGTAAGTTTGAAAGCCGTCCTTCAACTAGTTTGTTGGGAACACAAAGATTTTTTAAGGTTGCAATTTATATACCATACTTATATAAGGATAGTTCCTATCTCCAATTCTGTTTTCCACTGAAAACTGCAGGAACTTCAAATTAGCACTAGGAAGGATACTGAGAAAACAGAATAAAAGCTTCTCCTGCAAAACGATCACGTTCTGCCAGTAGAAAGAACGACTATCCACATGCTCATTTATGAGATAAGTGTGTGTGAAAACCATGCTTCACGTTGCTTGTTGGGAAAACAACGTTTCTTTTCTGTAGCAAACTACACTCCTTACATATATAAATGGAACTTACTAGATCCAACTCGATTTTCCAGTGATAAATTAAGGATTTTCAATTCGCATTATGAAATAGTCTGAGAATGCAGAGTAAAAGTGTCTTCTTCAAAGCGATTACTTTGTGGTAGATGAATGAACTTCTCTCCACATGCTCAGTTCTGAGATATAGGTGTGTTTGAATCCGAACTTCAACTAGCTGTTTGGGAACACAAATGTTCCTTAAGGTTGCAAATTAAACTCCATAATTATATATGGGAAGGTAAAAGCTCCAACTCGTTTTTCCAGTGAAAACTGCAGGAACTTCAATGCAGATCTAGGAAACAGACTGAGAAACCAGAGTAAAAGTTTCCCTTGCATTCTCTTCCATTTGTGATAGAGGAACGAACGTCTCTCCACATGCAATTTCCTGAGATATAAGTGTGTTTGAAAGCAGTCTTTCACCTGGGTTTTTGGGAACACAAACTTTCTCATCAGTAGCAAAATTGCTTCCATAGATATATATATAGGGAGGTAGATGTTGCAACTCAGTTTTCCTGTAAAAACTGCAGGAATTACAAAACGGCACTAGGAAATAGACTGAGAAACTATAGTAAATATTTCTCCTGCAAATAGTTCACATTTACCAGATGAACGAACGTCTCTCCACATGCTCAGTTCTGATATGTAACATTGAGTGAAGGCCGTCCTTCATGTAGCTTGTTGGAACACAAAGGTACTTTATGTTTGCCAACTGCACTTCATACATATATATGGGTAGTTACTAGCTCCAACTCATTTTCCACAGAAAACTGCAGGTACTTCAAATCAGCAGTAGGTAAGATACTGAGAAACCAGAGTAAAAGTTTCTCCTGCAAATCGAACACATTGTGCCAGATGAAGGAAAGACTCTCCACAAGCTCATTTCTGAGAGATAATTGGGAGAAAACAATTCTTCCCCTAGCTTGTTGTGAATACAACATTTTTTTCAGTTGCAAACTACACTCCGTACGTATATAAAGGGAAACAACAAGCCCCAAATCGGTTTTTCAGTGATAAATTCAGGAATTTGAAATCATACTATGAAACAGGCTGACAATGCAGAGCAAAATTATCTTCTGCAAAGCTATTGCTTTGTGCTAGATGAACGAACTACTCTCCCAATTCTCAGTTATGAGATATAGGTGGGTTTGAATGCAGGCCTTCACCTGGTTTCTCGGGAACACATAGATTACTTAAGGTTGCAAACTGCACTCCATACATATATATGGGGAGGTAAAAGCTCCAACTCGCTTTTCCAAAAAAAACTGCAGAAACATCAATGTGGCACAAGGAAAGAGACTGAGAAACCAGAGTAAAATTTTCCCTTGCAAACTCTTCCATTTGTGCAAAATGAACGAAAGTATCTCCACATGCTCAGTTCTGAGATATAAGTGTGTTTGAAAGCAATCATTCACCTGGCTTTTCGGGAACACAAACTTTCTCATCAGAAGCAAACTACCCTCCAAAAATATATACATATAAGTAGGTAGAGGTTGTAACACGGTTTTCCTGTAAGAACTTCAGGAATTTCAAATCGGTACTAGGAAACAGACTGAGATACTAGAGTGAATATTTCCCTTGCAAACCGTTTACATTTTCCTAGATAAACGAAAGTCTCTCCAAATGATCAGCTCTGATATTTAACAGTGTGTGAAACCCGTACTTCCACTAGTGTGTTGGGAACACGAGGTTTCTTTTCAGTTGCAAAAAACACTCCATAAATTAATATGGGGAGGTACAATCTCTAACTCGGTTTTCCACTGAAAACTGCAGGAACTTCAATGTGGCACTAGGAAACAGAGAAACGAGAGTAAATAATTCCCTTGCTAACCGCTCCATTTGTTCTAGATGAACGAACGTCTCTCCACATGCTCAGATCTGAGATAGAAGTGTGTTTGAAAGCAGACATTCATCTGGTTTCTCGGGAAGACTAGCTTTCTCATCAGTAGCAATCTACACTCCATACATATATATATATGTGGGTAGAGTTTCCAACAACTTTTTCCTGTAAGTACTGCAGGAATTTCAAAGCGGCTCTAGGAAACAGACTGAGAAAGCAGAGTAAATATTTCTCCTGCAAACACTTCACTTTGTCCCAGATGAACGAACGTCTCTCCACATGCTCAGTTCTGATATGTAACAGTGTGTGAAGGCCGTCCTTCAACTACCTTTTTGGAACACAAAGATACTTTAAGTTTGCAAATTGCACTTCATACATATATATGGGTAGTTAATAGCTCCAACTCGTTTTTCAACTGAAAACTGCAGGAACTTCAAATCAGCACTAGGAAAGATACTGAGAAACAAGAGTAAAAGTTTCTCCTTCAAAGTGATCACATTGTGCCAGATGAAAGAACGACTCTCCACAAGCTTTTTTCTGAGAGATAAGGGGGAGAAAACCATTCTTCCCCTAGCTTGTTGGGAATACAACACTTTTTTCTGTTGCATACTACACTCCTTACATATATAAAGGGAGACAACAAGCCCCAACTCGGTATTTCAGTGATAAATTCAGGAATTTGAAATCATACTAGGAAACAGGCTGAGATTGTAGAGCAAAACTATCTTCTGCAAAGCAATCATTTTGTGCTAGATAAACGAACTATTCTCCAAATTCTTAGTTCTGAGATATAGGTATGTTTGAAAGCCGTCCTTCATCTAGCTTGTTGGTAATGAAAAGATTTTTTAAGTTTGCAAATTACACTCCATAAATATATATGGGTAGTAACAAGCTCCAACACGGTTTTCCACTGAAAACTGCAGGAACTTCAATGCGGCACTAGGAAACAGACTGAGAAACCAGAGTAAAATTTTTCATTGCAAACTCTTCCATTTGTGCTAGATGAACGAACATCTCTCCAAATGCAATTTCCTGAGAAATAAGTGTTTTTGAATGCTGTCCTTCACCTCGCATTTTGGTAATCCAAACTTTCTCATTAGTAGCAAACCTCCTTCGATACATGTATATATATGTAATTAGATGTTGCAACTCAGTTTTCCTGTAAAAACTGCAGGAAATTCAAATAGGCACCAGGAAATGGAATTAGAATTAAAAGTAAATGTTTCTCCTGCAAACCGTTCTCATTTTCCTAGATGAACGAAAATCTCTCCCCATGCTAAGCTCTGATATTTAACAGTGTGTGAAACCCGTTTTTCACCTAGTTTGCTGGGAACACGAAGTTTCTTTTCATTTGCATAAATCACTCAATATATGTATATGGGGAGGTACAATCTTCAACTCGGTTTTCCACTGAAAACTGCAGGAACTTGAAATTGGAACTTGGACACAGACTGAGAAACGATAGTAAATGTTTCTCTTGCCAACAGTTCCATTTTTGCTAGATGAAGGAACGTCTCTCCACATGCTCAGAACTGAGATATGTGTGTTTACAAGCAGTTCTTCACCTGGTTTTTCAGGAACACAAGCTTCCTCATCAGTAGCAAATTGCACTCCATACATATATATAGGGTAGTACATGTTCCAACACGGTTTTCCTGTAAAAATTGCAATAATTTCAAAGCGGCTCTAGGAAACAGACTGAGAAACCAGAGTAAATATTTCTCCTGCAAACATTTCACTTTGTCCCAGATGAACGAATGTCTCTCTACATGCTCAGTTCTGATATGTAACAGTGAGTGAAGGCCGTCCTTCAAGTAGCTTGTTGGAACACAAAGATAATTTATGTTTGCAATTTGCACTTCATACATATATATGGGTAGATACTAGCTCCAACTCGTTTTTCCACTGAAAACTTCATGAATTTCAAATCAGCACTAGGAAATAGACTGAGAAACAAGAGTAAAAGTTTCTCCTGCAAAGCGATCACATTGTGCCAAATGAAAGAATGACTCTCCACAAGCTGATTTCTGAGAGATAAGTGTGGGAAAACAATTCTTCCCCTAGCTTGTTGGGAATACAACATTTTTTTCAGTTGCAAACTACACTCCTTACATATATAAAGGGAAACAACAAGCCCCAGCTCTTTTTTTCAGTGACAAATTCAGGAATTTATAATCATACTAGGAAACAGGCTGAGATTGTAGAGCAAAAGTATCTTCTGCAAACCGATCGCTTTGTGCTAGATGAATGAACTACTCTCCAAATTCTTAGTTCTGAGATATAGTTATGTTTGAAAGCCGTCCTACATCTAGCTTTTTGGGAACACAAAGATTTTTAAGGTTGCAAATTACACTCCATACAAATATATGGGGAGGTAATATCTCCCACTCGTTTTTCCACTGAAAACTGGAGGAACATCAAAGCGGCACTAGAAAACAGACTGAGAAACCAGAGTAAAATTTTTCATTGAAAACTCTTCCATTTGTGCTAGATGAACGAACGTCTCTCCAAATGCAATTTCCTGAGAAATAAGTGTTTTTGAAAGCTGTCATTCATCTCGCATTTTGGAAATCCAAACTTTCTCATTAGTAGCGACCTTCCTTCGATACATATATATATATGTAGTTAGATGTTGCAACTCAGTTTTCCTGTAAAAACTGCAGGAAATTTAAATTGGCACCAGGAAATAGAGTGAGAAACAAGAGTAATTATTTCCCCTGCAAACCGTTCTCATTTTCCTAGATGAACGAAAGTCTCTCCCCATGCTCAGCTCTGATATATAACAGTGTGTGAAACCCGTTCTTCACCTAGTTTGTTGGGAACACGAAGTTTCTTTTCATTTGCATAAAACACTCCTTACATGTATATGGGGAGTTACAATCTTCAACTCGTTTTTCCAATGAAAACTGCAGGAACTTGAAATTGGAACTTGGACACAGACTGAGAAATGATAGTAAATATTTCTCTTGCCAACCGTTCCATTTTTGCTAGATGAAGGAACGTCTCACCACATGCTCAGTTCTGAGATATAAGTGTGTTTAGAAGCAGTTCTTCACCTAGTTTTTCGGGAACACAAGCTTTCTCATCAGTAGCAAACTACACTCCATACTTATATATAGGGTAGTAGATGTTCCAACACTGTTTTCCTGTAAAAACTGCAGGAATATCAAAGCGGCTCTTGGAAACAGACTGAGAAACCTGAGTAAATGTTTCTCCTGCAAACAGTTCAATTTGTCCGAGATGAACGAACGTTTCTCCACATGCTCAGTTCTGATATGTAACAGTCTGTGAATGCCATCCTTCAACTAACTTGTTGGAACACAAAGTTTCTTTTCAGTTACAAACTCCACTCCATACATATACATGGGGAGGTACTAGCTCCAACTCGGTTTTCCACTAAAAACTGCAGGAACTTCAAAGCAGCACTAGGAAAGATACTGAAAAAACAGTGTAAAAGTTTCTCCTGCAAAGCGATCACTTTGTGCCAGATGAAAGAACAACTCTCCACAAGCTCCTTTCTGAGAGGTATGTGTGAGGAAACCATTCTTCCCCTAGCTTGTTGGGAAAACAAATTTTTTTTTCAGCTGAAATCTTCACTCCTAACATATATGTAAAGGAAAGAACAAGACCCAAATCGGGTTTTCGGTGATTATTCAGGAATTTCAAATCATAATAGGAAACAGACTGAGAATGCAGATTAAAAGTACTTCTGCAAAGCAATCGTTTTTGGCTAGATGTACGAAATACTCTCCACATGCTCAGTTCTGAGATATAGGTGTGATTGCAAGCCGTGCTTCAACTAGATTTTTGGGAACACAAAGATTCTTTAATGTTGCAAATTACACTCCATATATATATATGGGTAGGTAAAATCTCCAGCTCGCTTTTCCACTGAAAAATGCAGGAACATCAAATGTGCACAAGGAAAAAGGCTTAGAAACTAGAGTAAAATTTCCCTTGCAAACTGTTCCATTTGTGCTAGATGAACGAACGTATCTCCAGATGCTCAGTTCTGAGATATATGTGTGTTTGAAAGCAGTATTTTACCTGGCATTTCGGGAATACAAACATTCTCATCAGTAGCAAACTACCCTCCAAACATATATATATATGTAGGTAGAATTTGTAAAACGGTTTTCCTGTAAGAACTTCAGGAATTTCAAATTGGCACTAGGAAACACACTGAGATACTAGAGTAAATATTTCCCCTGCAAACCGTTCACATTTTTCTACATGAACGAACGTCTCTCCACATGCTCAGCTGTGATACTTATCAGTGTGTGAAACCCGTACTTCACCCAGTGTGTTGGGAAAATGAGGTTTCTTTTCAGTTGCAAAAAACTCCCCATAAATTTATATGTGGAGGTACAATCTCTAACTCGGTTTTCCACTGAAAACTGCAGGAATTTCAAAGCGGCAAATTTTCCATTACATGCTGTTCCATTTGCGCTAGATGAATGAACGTCTCTCCATATGCTCATTTCTGATATATAAGTCTATTTGTAAGCATTCCTTCACCTGGCTTCTCGGGAACACAAAGATTCCTTAAGGTTGCAAATTACACTCCATAGATATATATGGGGAAGTAAAAGCTCCAACTCGCTTTTCCACTGAATACTGCAGGAACTTCAAAGTGGCAGAAGGAAACAGACTGAGAAACCAGAGTAAAAGTTTTCCTTGCAAACACTTCCATTTGTGCTAGATGAAAGAACGTATCTCCACATGCTCAATTCTGAGATATAAGTGTGTTTGAAAGCAGTCCTTCAACTGTGTTTACAGGAAACCAAGCTTTCTCATCACTAGTAAACTACCCTCCATACATATTTATAGCGTAGTAGAGGCTGCAACACGATTTTCCTCTAAAAACTGCAGGAATATCAAACCGGCTGTAGGAAACAGACTGAGAAACCAGAGTAAATATTTCTCCTGCAAACAGTTCACTTTTTACCATATGAACAAACTTCTCTCCACATGCTCAGTTCTGATATGAAACAGTGTGTTAAGGCCGTCCTTCAACTAGCTTGTTGGAACACAAAAAAATTTAAGTGCAAATTGAACTTCATACATATATATGCGTAGTTATAGTTCCAACTCTTTTTTCCACTGAAAACTACAGGAACTTCAAATCAGCACTAGGAAAGGGACTGAGAAGCCAGGGTAAAGGTTTCTCCTGCAAAGCGATCACATTGTGACAGATGAAATAACGACTCTCCACAAGCTCGTTTCTGAAAGATAAGTGTAAGAAAACCATAATTCCCGTAGCTTTTTGGGAAAACAAATTTTTTTTTCAGTTGCAAACTACACTCCTTACATGTATATAAAGGAAAGAAAAAGCCCCAACTCTGTTGTTCAGTGATAAATTCAGGAATTTCAAATCATAGTAGGAAACAGACTGAGAATGCAGAGTAAAATCTTCTCCTGCAAAGTGATCACCTTTTGCTAGATGAAAGAATGACTTTCCACATGCTCATTTATGAGATAAGTTTGTGTGAAAACCATTTTCACCTAGCTTGTTGGGAACACAACGTTTCTTTTCAGTAGCAAACTACACTCCTTACATATATAAATGGAAGGTACTAGCTCTAACTCGGTTTTCCACTGATAAATTCAGTATCTTCAAATTGCACTAGGAAACAGTCTGAGAATGCAGAGTAAAAGTTTCTTCTGCTAATGATTGCTTTGTGCTAGATGAACGAACTACTCTCCACATGCTCAGTTCTGAGATATAGGTTTTTATGGAAGCCAAACTTCAACAAGCTTGTTGGGAACACAAATATTCCTTAAGGTTACAAACTACACTCCATAGATATATATGGGGAGGTAAAAGCTCCAACTCGCTTTTCCACTGAAACCTGCAGGAAATTCAAAGTGGCAGAAGGAAACAGACTGAAAATCCACAGTAGAATTTTCCCTTGCAAACTCTTCCATTTGTGCTAGATGAACGAACATCTCACCACATGCTCATTTCTGATATGTAACAGTGTGTGAAGGCCGTCCTTCAAGTGCTTGTTGGAAACCAAAGATTCTTTTTAGTTTGCATTTTTCAGTCCATACATATATATGGGTAGTTACTAGCTCCTAATCGGTTTTCCACTAAAAACTGCAGGAACCTCAAAGCAGCACTAAGAAACAGACTGAGAAACCAGAGTAAAAGTTTCTCCAGCAAACAATCTTATTGTGCCAGATGAAAGAATGACTCTGCACAAGCACGTTTCTGAGAGATAATTGTGAGAAAACCATTCTTCCCTTAGCATGTTGGGAAAACATATATTTTTTTCAGTTGCAATCTACACTCCTTACAAAATATAAAGGAAAGGACAAGCCCCAACATGGATTTTCAGTGATAAATTCAGGAATTTGAAATCATACAAGGAAACAGACTGAGAAAGCAGAGTAAAAGTATCTTCTGCAAAGCGATCGCTTTGTGCTAGATGAACGAACTACTCTCCACATGCTCATTTCTGAGATATATATGTGTGTTTGAAACCGTCCTTAAAAATCTCTAGTTGGGAACAAAAAATTTCTTAAGTTTGCAAATTACACTCCATAGATATGTATGAGGAGGTAAAACCTCCACCTCGCTTTTCCACTGAAAACTGCTGGATCTTCAAAGCAGAACTAGGAAGGGAACTGAGAAACCAGAGTAAAAGCTTCTCCTGCAATGCGATCACTTTGTGCTAGATGAAATAACGACTCTCCACTTGCTCATTTATGAGACAAGTGTGTGTGAAAACCATGGTTCACCTACATTGTTGGGAACACAATGATTATTTTTTGTAGCAAACTACACTCCTTAAATATATAAATGGAAACTACTAGCTCCAACTCGGTTTACCAGTGATAAATTCAGGATCTTCAAATCGCTCTATGAAGAAGTCTGAGAATGCAGAGTCAAAGTATCTCTTGCAAAGCGATTACTTTGTCCTAGATGAATGAAATTCTCTCCACATGCTCAGTTCTGAGATATAGGTGTGTTTGAAACCGTCCTTCAACTAACTTGTTGGGAACACAAAGATTCCATAAGGTTGCAAATTTCACTCCATACATATATATGGGTAGGTAAAAGCTCCAACTCGCTTTTCCAATGAAAAATGCAGGAACTTCAAAGCGGCACAAGGAAACAGACTGAGAAACCGGAGTAAAAGTTTCCCTTGCAAACTCTTCAATTTGTGCTAGATGAACGAACGTATCTTCACATGCTTAGTTCTGAGATAAAAGTGTGTTTGAAAGCAGTCCTTCACTTTTTATTTGGGAACAAAAGCTTTCTCATCAGTAGCAAACTACACTCCATACATATATATAGGGTTGTAGAGGTTCCAAAACGGTTTTCCTGAAAAAACTGCAGGAATTTTAAAGGGGCACTAGGAAACAGTCTGAGAAAACAGAGTAAATGTTTCTCCTGCAAACAGTTCAATTTGTCCCAGATGAACGAACATCTCTCCACATGCTCAGTTGTGATATGTAACAGTGTGTGAACGCCGTCCTTCAACTAGCTTGTTGGAACACATAGATAATATAAGTTTGCAAATTGCTCTCCATACATATATATGGGTAGTTACTAGCTTCAACTCGTTTTTCCACTGAAAACTGCAGGAACTTCCAAGCAGCACTAGGAAAGAGACTGAGAAACCAGAGAAATAGTTTATCGTGCTAAGGGATCACATTGTGCCACATGAAATAACAGCTCTCCACAAGTAAATTTCTGAGAGATAATTCTGAGTAAACAATTCTCCCCTAGATTGTTGGGGAAACACATTTTTTTTTCTGTTGAAAACTACACTCATTGAATAAATATAATGGAAAGAACAAGCCCCAACTCGGTTGTTCAGTGATAAATTCAGGAATTTCAAATCATACAAGAAACAGACTGAGAATGAAGTACAAAAGTTTCTCCTGCAAAGCGATCACTTTGTGCTAGATGAAAGAACCACTCTCCATATGCTCATTTATGAGAAAAGTGTGTGTGGAAATCATTTTCTCCTTGCTTGATGGAATAACAACGATTCTTTTCAGTAGCAAACTACACTCCTTACATATATAAATTGAAGGTACTAGCTCCAACTCGGTTTTCCAGTGATAAATTCAGTATCTTCAAATCGCACTAGGATACAGTCTCAGAATGCAGAGTAAAAGTTTCTTCTGCTACTGATAGCTTTGTGCTAGATGAACGAACTACTCTCCTCATGCTCAGTTCTGAGATATAAGTGTTTTTGGAAGCCGTCATTCAACTAGCTTGTTGGGAACACAAAGATTCCTTAAGGTTAAAAATTACACTCCGTACATATTTATGGGGAGGTAAATGCTCAAACACGCTTTTCAACTGAAACCTGCAGGAAATTCAAAGCGGCACAAATAAACAGACAGCGAAACCAGAGTAAAAGTTTCCCTTGCAAACTCTTCCATTTGTGCTAGATGAACCAACATATCTTCACATGCAGAGTTCTGAGATATAAGTGTGTTTGAAAGCAGTCCTTCACCTGGCTTTTCAAAACACAAAATTTCTCATCAGTAGCAAACTACAATCAAAATATATATATATAGTTAACTAGAGGTTGTAACCCGGTTTTCCTTTATGAACTTCAGGAAGTTCAAATCGGCACTAGGAAACAGACTGAGAGAGTAGGCTATATATTTCCCCTGCAAACCATTCACATTTTCCTAGATGAACGAATGTCCCTCCACATGCTCAGCTCTGATATTTAACAGTGTGTGAAACCCGTCCTTCACCTAGTTTTTTGGGAACTCGAGGTTCCTTTTCAGGTGCAAGGAACACTCCATATATTTATATGAGTAAGTACAATCTCTAAATCGGTTTCCCACTGAAAACTGCAGGAACTTCATATTGGTACTAGGAAACAGACTGAGAAATGAGAGTAAATATTTCTCTTGCCAATCGTTCCATTTGTGCTAGATGAATGAACGTCTCTCCACATACTCAGATCTGAGATATAAGTGTGTTTTAAAGCAGAACTTCACCAGGTTTTTCTGGAACACAAGCTTTCTCATCAGTAGCATACTACACTACATAAATATATATAGGGTAGTAGAGGTCCAACACGGTTTTCCTGTAAAAACTGCAGGAATTTCAAAGCGGCTCTAGGAAACAGACTGAGAAACCAAAATAAATGTATCTCCTGCAAACAGTACAATTTGTCCCAGAAGAACGAACGTCTACCCACATGCTCATTTCTGATTGTAAAAGTGTGTGAAGGCCATCCTTCAACTAGTTTGTTGGAACACAAAGATACTTTAAATTTGCAAACTGCACTCCATACATATATATGGGTAGTTATTGGCTCCAACTCGTTTTTCCACTGAAACCTGCAGGAACTTCAAATCAGCACTAAAAAATGGACTGAGAAGCCAGAGTAAAAGTTTCTCCTGCAAAGAGATCACATTCTGCTAGATGAAATATCTACTCTACAAAAGCTCGTTTTTGAGAGAGAGGTGTGTGTGAAAACTATCCTTCCCCTAGCTTGTTGGGAATACAACGTATTTTTTCAGTTTCATACTACACTCCTTACATATATAAAGAGAAATAACAAGCCCCAAATCGGTTTTTCAGTGATAAATTCAGGAATATCAAATCATACTAGAAACAGACTGAGAATGTAAGGTAAAAGTATCTTCTGCAAAGCGATCGCTTTGTGCTAGATGAACGAAACCTTCTCCACATGCTCAGTTCTGAGATATAGTTGTTTTTGAAGCCGTCCTTCATCTAGCTTTTTGGGAACCCAAAGATTCCTTAAGTTTGCAAATTACAATCCATACATATTTATGGGGAGGTAAAAGCTCCAACACGCTTTTCCACTGAAAACTGCAGGAACTTTAAAGCGGCACAAGGAAATAGACTGCGAAATCAGAGTAAAAGTGTCCCTTGCAAACTCTTCATTCTGCGCTAGATTAACGAAAGTCTCTCCATATGCTCAGTTCTGAGATATGTGTGTGTTTGAAAGTAGTCCTTCACGTTTTTTTTCGGGAACACAATCTTTCTCATCAGTAGCAAACTAACCTACAAACCTATATATATATAGGTAGGTAGAGGTTGTAACCCGGATTTCCTTTATTAACTTCAGGAATTTCAAATCGGCAAAAGGAAATAGACTGTGATACTAGAGGAAATATTTCCCCTGCAAACCATTGACTTTTTCCTAGATGAACGAACTTCTCTCCACATGCTCATCTCTGGTATTTAACAGTTTGTGAAACACATCCTTCACTTAGATTGTTGGGAACTCGAGGTTACTTTTCAGTTGCAAAAAACACTCCATACATTTATATGATTAGGTACATTCTCTAACTCTGTTTTCCACTGAAAACTGCAGGAACTTCAAATTTGTACTAGGAAACAGACTGAGAAACGAGAGTAAATATTTCTCTTGCCATCTGCTTCATTTGTGCTAGATGAATGAACGTCTCTCCATATGCTCAGAACTGAGATATAAGTGTGTTTGAAAGCAGTCCTTCACCTGGTTTTTCGGGAACGCAAGCTTTGTCATTAGTAGCAAACTCTCCTCCATACATATATATAGGGTGTTAGAGGCTCCAATACTGTTTTTCTGTAAAAACTGCAGGAATTTCAAAGCGGCTCTAGCAAACTGACTGAGAAACCAGAGTAAATATTTCTCCTTCAAACAGTTCAGTTTATCCCAGATGAATGAACGTTGCTCCACATGCTCAGTTCTGATATGTAACAGTGTGTGAATGCCGTCCTTCAACTATCTTGTTGGAACACAAAGATACTTTAAGTTTGCAATATGCACTTCATACATATATATGGGTAGTTACTAGCTCCAACTCGTTTTTACACTGAAAACTGCAGGAACTTCAAAAGAGCACTAGGAAAGAGACTGAGAAACCAGAGTAAAATTTGTCCTGCAAAGGGATCACATTTTGCCAGATGAAAGAACTACTCTCAAAAAGCTTTTTTTCTGAGAGATAAGTGTGAGAAAACCATTCTTCCTCTACCTTCTTGGGAATTTAATGTTATTTTTCAGTTGCAATCTACACTCCTTACATATATAAAGGGAAACATAAAGCCCCAAGTCGGTTTATCAGTGATAAATTAAGAATTTCAAATCATTGTAGGAAACAGGCTGAGAATGCAGAGAAAAATTATCTTCTGCAAAGCGATCGCTTTGTGCTAGATGAACGAACTACTTTCCACAGGCTCAGTTCTGAGATATATGTATGTTTGAAATCCGTCCTTCAACTAGCTTTTTGGGAACACAAAGATTCTTTCAGGTTGCAAATTACACTCCATACATATATATAGGTTGTTCCTAGCTCCAACTCGGTTTTCCACTGAAAACTGTAGGAACTTCAAATCAGCACTAGAAAAGGGACTGAGAATCCAGAGTAAAAATTTCTCCTGCAAAGAGATCACATTTGCCAGATGAAATAACTACTCTATAAAAGCTCGTTTTTGACAGATAAGTGTGAGAAAACGATTCTTCCCCTAGCTTGTTCGGAATACAACATATTTTTTCAGTTGCATACTACACTCCATACATATATAAAGGGAAAAAACAAGCCCCAGCTCTGTTTTTCAGTAATAAATTCAGGAATATCAAATCATTCTAGGAAACAGGCTGAGAATGCAGGGTAATAGTACTTTCTGCAAAGCTATCGCTTTATGCTAGATTAACGAACTTGCTCATTTATGAGATAAGTGTGTGTGAAAACCATTCTTCACCTACCTTGTTGGGTACACAACGTTTCTTTCAGTAGCAAAATTCAATCCTTACATATATAAATGGAAGTTACTATCTCCAACTCGTTTTTCCAGTGATAAATTCAGGATTTTCAAATTGCACAAGGAAACAGTCTGAGAATGCAGAGTAAAAGTTTATTCTGCTACTGATTGCTTTGTGCTAGATGACCGAAATACTCGCCACATGCACAGTTCTGAGATATAGGTGTGTTTGAAAGCCGTATTTCAACTAGATTGTTGAGAATACAAAAATTCCATTAGTTTGCAAATTACACTCCATACAATTATATGGGTAGGTAAAAGCTCCAACTCACTATTCCACTGAAAACTGCAGGAACTTCCAAGCGGCAGAAGGAAACAAACTGAGAAAAAAGAGTATAAGTTTCCCTTGCACACACTTCCATTTGTGCTAGATGAACAAATGTCTCTCCACATGCTCAGTTCTGAAGATATAAGTGTGTTTGAAAGAAGTCCTTCACCTGGCTTTTCGGGAACACAAACTTCCTCATCAGTAGCAAACTTACCTCCATACATATATATATTGGGAATTAGATGTTGCAACTCAGTTTTCCTGTAAAAACTGAGGAATTTCAAATCGGCACTAGGAAATAGACTGAGAATCCAGAGTAAATATTACCCCTACAAAATGTTCATATTTTTCTAGATGAACGAAGGTCTTTCCCCATGCTCAGCTCTGATATATAACAGTGTGTGAAACCCGTTCTACACCTAGTTTGTTGGTAACACGAAGTATCTTTAAAATTCCATAAAACACTCCTTACATGTATATGGGGAAGTACAATCTCCAACTCGGTTTTCCAATGACAACTGCAGGAATTTCCAATTCGCACTAGGAAACAGACTGAGAAACGAGAGTAAATGTTCCTCTTGCCAACTGTTCAATTTTGGCTAGATGAAGGAACGTCTCTCCCCATGCTCAGATCTGAGACATAAGTGTGTTTGAAAGCAGTCCTTCACCTGGTTTTTCGGGAACACTAACTTTCTCATCAGTAGCCAGCAAACTACACTCTACATATATATATAGCGTGGTTGAGTTTCCAACACGGTTTTCCTGTAAAAACTGCAGGAATATCAAAGCGGCTCTAGGAAACAGACTGAGAAACCAGAGTAAATGTTTCTCCTGCAAACAGTTCAATTTGTCCTGGGTGAAAGAACATCTCTCCACATGCTCAGTTGTGATATGTAACAGTGTGTGCACGCCGACCTGCAACTAGGTTGTTGGAACACAAAGATACTTTAAATTTGAAAATTGCACTCCATACATATATATGGGTAGTTACAAGCTCCAACTCGGTTTTCCACTGAAAACTGCAGGAACGTCCATGCAGAACTAGGAAAGAGACTGAGAATCCAGAGTAAAAGTTCATCCTGCAAAGAGATCACATTGTGCCAGATGAAAGAACGTCTCTCCACAAGCTCGTTTCTGAGAGATAAGTGTGAGAAAATCATACTTCCCCTAGCTTGTTGGGAAAACAAATTTTTTTTTCAGTTGCAAACTACACTCCTTACTTTTATATAAGGGACAGGACAAGCCCCAACTCTGTTTATCAGTGATAAATTTAGGAATTTCAAATCATACTAGGAAACAGACTGAGAATTTACGTTAAAATTATCTTCTGCAAAGCGATTGCTTTGTGCTAGATGAACGAACTCTTCTCCACATGCTCAGTTCTAAGATATAGTTGTGTTTGTAAGCCGTCCTTCATCTAGCTTGTTGGGAACCCAAAGATTCCTTAAGGTTGCAAATTACACTATATACAATTATATAGGTAGGTAAAAGTTCCAACACGATTTTCCACTGAAAACTGCAAGAACATCAAAGTGGCACAAGGAAACAGACTGAGAAACCAGAGTAAAAATTTCCCTTGGAAACTCTTCCATTTGTGCTAGATGAACGAACGTCTCTCCACATGCACTTTCCTGAGATAAAAGTGTGTTTGAAACCAGTCCTTCACCTGGCTTTTTGGGAACACAAACTTCTTCATCAGTAGCAAACTTCCCTCCATACATATTTATATAGGGAAGTAGATGTTGCAACTCAGTTTTCCTGTAAAAACTGCAGGAATTTCGAATCGGCACTAGGAAATAGACTGAGAAACCACAGTAAGTATTTCCCCTTCAAACCTTTCACATTTTCCTTGATGAACAAATGTCTGTCCCTATGCTCAGCTCTGATATATATCAGTGTGTGAAACCCGTGCTTCACCAAGTTTGTTGGGAACAAGAAGTTTCTTAAATTTGCATAAAACACTCTGTAAATGTTTATGGGGAGGTACAATCTCCAACTCGGTTTTCCAATGAAAACTGCAGGAATTTCCAATTCGCACTAGGGAAACAGACTGAGAAAAGAGAGTAAATATTCCTCTTGCCAACCGTTCCATTTTTGATAGATGAAGGAACGTCTCTTCACATGCTCATATCGGAGACATAATTGTGTTTGAAAGAAGTACTTCACCTGGTATTTCGGGAACACTAACTTTCTCATCAGTAGCAAACTACACTCCATATATATATATATAGGGTTGTTGAGGTTCCAACAAGGTTTTCCTGTAAAAACTGCAGGAATTTCAAAGCGGCTCTAGGAAACAGACTGAGAAACCAGAGTAAATGTTTCTCCTGCAAACAGTTCAATTTGTCCCAGATGAACGAACATCTCTCCACATGCTCAGATGTGATATGTAACAGTGTGTGAAGGCCGTCCTTCAGCTAGCTTGTTGGAACACAAAGATGCTTTAAGTTTGAAAATAGCACTCCATATATATATGTGGGTAGTTACTAGCTTCAACTCGGTTTTCCACTGAAAACTGCCGGAACGTCCAAGCAGAACTAGGAAAGGGACAGAGAATCTAGAGTAAAATTTTAACCTGCAAATTGATCACATTTTGCCAGATGAAAGAACGACTCTCCACAAGCTCGTTTCTGAGAGATAACTGTGAGAAAATCATTCTTCCCCTAGCTTGTTGGGAAAACAAATTTATTTTTCAGTTGCAAACTACACTCCTTACTTAAATATAAAGGAAAGGACAAGCCCCAACTCGGTTTTTCAGTGATAAATTCAGGAATTTCAAATCATACAAGGAAACAGACTGAGAATGAAGTACAAAAGTTTCTCCTGCAAAGTTATCACTTTGTGCTAGATGAAAGAACCACTCTCCACATGCTCATTTATGAGAAAAGTGTGTGTGAAAACCATTTTCACCTTGCTTGTTGGGATAACAACGTTTCTTTTCAGTAGCAAACTACACTCCTTACATATATAAATTGAAGGTACTAGCTCCAACTCGGTTTTCCAGTGATAAATTCAGTATATTCAAATCGCACTAGGATACAGACTCAGAATGCAGAGTAAAAGTTTCTTCTGCTACTGATAGCTTTGTGCTAGATGAACGAACTAATCTCCTCATGCTCAGTTCTGAGATATAAGTGTTTTTGGAAGCCGTCCTTCAACTAGCTTGTTGGGAATACAAAGATTCCTTAAGGTTAAAAATTACACTCCGTACATATTTATGGGGAGGTAAACGCTCAAACTCGCTTTTCCACTGAAACCTGCAGGTACTTCAAACGGCGCAAGGAAACATACTGCGAAACCAGAGTAAAAGTTTCCCTTGCAAACTCTTCCATTTGTGCTAGATTAACCAACGTATCTTCACATGCTGAGTTCTGAGATATAAGTGTGTTTGAAAGCAGTCCTTCACCTGGCTTTTCAAAACACAAACTTTCTCATCAGTAGCTAACTACACTCAAAAAGTATATATATAGTTAATTAGAGGTTGTAACTCGGTTTTCCTTTATGAACTTCAGGAAGTTGTAATCGGCAGTAGGAAACAGACTTAGATTGTAGGCTATATATTTCCCCTGCAAACCATTCACATTTTCCTAGATGAACGAACGTCCCTCCACGTGCTCAGCTCTGATATATAACAGTGTGTGAAACCCGTCCTTCACCTATTTTTTTGGGAACTCGAGGTTTTATTTCAGGTGCAAGAAACACTCCATACATTTATATGAGTAGGTACAATCTCTAACTCGGTTTCCCACTGAAAACTGCAGGAACTTCATATTGGTAATAGGAAACAGACTGAGAAATGTGTGTAAATATTTCTCTTGCCAAACGTTCCATTTGTGCTAGATGAATGAACGTCTCTACTCATTCTCAGATCTGAGATATAAGTGTGATTTAAAGCAGAACTTCGCCCGGTTTTTCGGGAACACAAGCTTTCTCATCAGTAGCAAACTACCCTCCATGCATATATATAGCAATTTAGAGGCTCCATCACGATTTTCCTCTAAAAACAGCAGGAATTTCAAAGCGGCTCTAATAAACAGACTGAGAAACAAGAGTAAATATTTCTTCTGCAAGTAGTTCACATTTACCAGATAAACTAACGTCTCTCCACATGCTCAGTTTTGATATGAAACTGTGTGTGAAGACCGTCCTTCAACTAGCTTTTTGGAACACAAAGATACTTTAATTTTGCAAATTGATCTTCATATATATATATGGGTAATTAATAGCTCCAACTCGTTTTTCCTCTGAAAACTGCAGGAACTTCAATTCCACACTGGGAAAGAGACTGAGAAACCTGATTAAGTTTCTCCTGCAAAGCGATCACATTGTTCCAGGTGAAAGAACTACTCTCCAAATGCTGGTTTCTTAGAGATAAATGTGAGAAAACATTCTTCCCCTACCTTGTTGGGAATACAACGTTTTTTTTCCGTTGCAAACTAAACTCCTTACATATATAAAGGGAAATAACAAGCCCAAAGTCAGTTTTGCAGTGATAAATTAAGAATTTCAAATCATACTATGAAACAGGCTGAGAATTCAGATTAAAAGTATCTTCTGCAAAGCGATCGCTTTGTGCTAGATTAACGAACTACTTTCCCATGTTCAGTTCTGAGATATAGGTAAGTTTGAAAGCCGTCCTTCAACTAGTTTGTTGGGAACACAAAGATTTTTTAAGTTTGCAAATTACACTCCATTCTTATATATTGATAGTTCCTGGCTCCAATACGGTTTTCCACTGAAAACTGCAGGAACTTCAAAGCAGCACTAGGAAGGATACTGAGAACACAGAATAAAATCTTCTCCTGCAAAACGATCACGTTCTGCCTAAAGAAAGAACGACTATCCACATGCTCATTTATGAGATAAGTGTGTGTGAAAACCATGCTTCAGCTAACTTGTTGGAACACAATATTTCTTTTCTGTAGCAAACTATACTCCTTAATTATATAAATGGAAGGTACTAGCTCCAACTCGGTTTTCCAGTGATAAATTCAGGATTTTCAAATCGCATTATGAAATAGACTGAGATAGCAGAGTAAAAGTGTCTTCTGCAAAGCGATTATTTTGTGCTAGATGAATGAACTTCTCTCCACATGCTCAGTTCTGAGATATAGGTGTGTTTGAAACCGAACTTCAACTAGCTGTTTGGGAACACAAAGGTTCCTTAAGGTTGCAAATTACACTCAATACATATATATGGGAAGGTAAAAACTCCAACTCGCTTTTCCAGTGAAAACTGCAGGAACTTCAAAGCAGATCTAGGAAAAAGACTGAGAAACCCGAGTAAAAGTTTCCCTTGCATTCTCTTCCATTTGTGTTAGATGAACGAACGTCTCTCCACATGCAATTTCCTGACATATAAGTGTGTTTGAAAGCAGTCTTTCACCTGGGTTTTCGGGAACACAAAATTTCTCATCATTAGCAAAATTCCTTCCATAGATATATATATAGGGAGGTAGATGTTGCAACTCAGTTTTCCTGTAAAAACTGCAGGAATTTCAAAACGGCACTAGGAAATAGACTGAGAAAATATAGTAAATATTTCTCCTGCAAATAGTTCACATTTACCAGAAGAACGAACGTCTCTCCACTTGCTCAGTTCTGATATGTAACATTGTGTGAAGGCCGTCCTTCAAGTAGCTTGTTGGAACACAAATGTACTTTAAGTTTCCCAGCTGCACTTCATACATATATATGGGTATTTACTAGATCCAACTCGTTTTCCACTGAAAACTGCAGGTACTTCAAATCAGCACTAGGTAAGATACTGAGAAACCAGAGTAAAAGTTTCTCCTGCAAATCGAACACATTGTGCCATATGAAGGAACGACTGTCAACAAGATCATTTCTGAGAGATAATTGGGAGAAAACCATTCTTCCCCTAGCTTGTTGTAAATAGAACATTTTTTTCAGTTGCAAACTACACTCCTTAAATATATAAAGGGATACAACAAGCCCCAAATAGGTTTTTCAGTGATAAAATAAGGAATTTGAAATCATACTATGAAACAGGCTGAGAATGCAGTGCAAAAGTATCTTCTGCAAAGCTATTGCTTTGTGCTAGATGAACGAACTACTCTCCCAATTCTCAGTTCTGAGATATAGGTGGGTTTGAATGCAGGCCTTCACCTGGTTTCTCAGGAACACAAAGATTCCTTAAGGTTGCAAATTTCACTCCATACATATATATGGGGAGGTAAAAGCTCCAACTCGCTTTTCCAATATAAACTGCAGAAACATCAATGCGGCACAAGGAAAGAGACTGAGAAACCAGAGTAAAATTTTCCCTTGCAAACTCTTCCATTTGTGCAAAATGAACGAAAGTATCTCCACATGCCCAGTTCTGAGATATAAGTGTGTTTGAAAGCAATCCCTCACCTGGCTTTTTGGGAACACAAACTTTCTCATTAGAAGCAAACTACCCTCCAAAAATATATATATATAATTCGGTAGAGGTTGTAAACCGTTTTTCCTGCAAGAACTTAAGGAATTTCAAATCGACACCAGGAAACATATTGAGATACTAGAGTAAATAATTCCCCTGCAAACCATTCATATTTTTCTATATGAACGAACGTCTCTTCACATGCTCAGCTGTGATACTTATCAGTGTGTGAAACCCGTACTTCACCTAGTGTGTTAGGAACACGAGGTTTCTTTCAGTTGCAAAAAACACCCCATAAATTTACATGTGGAGCTAAAACCTCTAACTAGGATTTCCACTGAAAACTGCAGGAAATTCAAAGAGGCAAATTTTCCATTACATGCTCTTCCAATTGTGCTAGATGAATGAACGTCTCTCCATACGCTCAGTTCTGAGATATAGGTGTGTTTGAAAGCAGTCCTTCACCTGGCTTTTCGGGAACACAAACTTCCTCATCAGTAGCAAACTATCCTCCGTACATATATATATAGGGAAGTAGAGGTTGTAACTCAGTTTTGCTGTAAGAACTGCAGGAATTTCAAATCGGCACTAGGAAACAGACTGAGAAACCAGAGTAAATATTTCCCCTGCATACCGTTCACATTTTCCTAGATGAAAGAACGTCTCTCCACATACTCAGCTCTAATACTTAAGTGTGTGAAACCCGTCCTTCAACTAATTGGTTGTGAACACGAAGTTTCATTTCAGTTGCAAAAAACCCTCCATACATGTATATGGGGAGGTACTATCTCCAAAAATTTTTTCCACTGAAAATTGCAGGAACTTCAAGGTGACACTAAGAAGCAGACTGAGAAATGAGTGTAAATGTTTCACTTGCCAAAAGTTCAATTTGTGCTAGATGAACGAACGTCACTGCCCATGCTCAGATCTTAAATATAAGTGTGTTTGAAAGCAGGCCTTCACCTGGTTTTTTGGGAACAGAAGCTATCTCATCAGTAGCAATCTACATTCCATATATATATATAAGGTGGTACAGGTTCCAACACGGTTTTCCTGTAAAAACTGCAGGAATATCAAAGCGGCTCTAGAAAACATATTGAGAAACCACAGTAAATGTTTCTCCTGTAAACAGTTCACTTTGTCCCAGATGAACGAACTTCTGTCCACATGCTCAGTTCTGAAATATAACAGTGTGTGAAGGCCGTCCTTCAACTTATTTGTTGAAATACAAAAATATTTTAAGTTTGCAAACTGCACTCCTTACATATATATGGGTATTTACTAGCTCAAACTCCATTTTCCCCTGAAAACTGCAGGGAATTTAAAGCAGCACTAGGAAACAGACGGAGAAAAAAGAGTAAAAGTTTCTCCTGCAAAGCGATCTCATTGTGCCAGATGAAATAACGACTCTCCACAAGCTCCACTCTGAGAGATAAGTGTGAGGAAACAATTCTTCCCCTAGCTTGTTGGGAAACACATTTTTTTCCAGTTGCAATCTACACTCTTACGTATATAAAGAGAAAGAAAAAGACCCAACTCGGTTTTTCAGTGATAAGTTAAGGAATTTCAAATCATACTAGGAAACAGGCTGAGAATGCAGTGCCAAAGTATCTTCTGCAAAGCTATTGCTTTGTGCTAGATGAACGAACTACTCTCCCAATTCTCAGTTCTGAGATATAGGTGGGTTTGAATGCAGGCCTTCACCTGGTTTCTCAGGAACACAAAGATTCCTTAAGGTTGCAAATTTCACTCCATACATATATATGGGGAGGTAAAAGCTCCAACTCGCTTTTCCAATATAAACTGCAGAAACATCAATGCGGCACAAGGAAAGAGACTGAGAAACCAGAGTAAAATTTTCCCTTGCAAACTCTTCCATTTGTGCAAAATGAACGAAAGTATCTCCACATGCTCAGTTCTGAGATATAAGGGTGTTTGAAAGCAATCCTTCACCTGGCTTTTCGGGAACACAAACTTTCTAATCAGAAGCAAACTACCTTCCAAAAATATATATATATAAGTAGGTAGAGGTTGTAACCCGTTTTTCCTGTAAGAACTTCAGGAATTTCAAATCGGCACTAGGAAACAGACTGAGATACTAGAGTAAATATTTCCCCTGCAAACCGTTCACATTTTCCTAGATGAACGAACGTCTCTCCACATGCTCAGCTCTGATACTTATCAGTGTGTTAAACCCGTACTTCCACTAGTGTGTTGGGAACACGAGGTTTCTTTTCAGTTGCAAAAAGCACTCCATAAATTAATGTGGGGAGGTACAATCTCTAACTCGGTTTTCCACTGAAAACTGCAGGAACTTCAATGAGGCACTAGGAAACAGACTGAGAAACGAGAGTAAATAATTCTCTTGCCAACTGCTCCATTTGTGCTAGATGAACGAACGTCTCTCCACATGCTCAGATCTGAGATAGAAGTGTGTTTGAAAGCAGACATTCATCTGGTTTCTCGGGAACACAAGCTTTCTCATCAGTAGCAATCTACATTCCATACATATATATATAGGTGGGTAGAGTTTCCAACAATTTTTTCTTGTAAATACTGCAGGAATTTCAAAGCGGCTCTAGGAAACAGACTGAGAAAGCAGAGTAAATATTTCTCCTGCAAACACTTCACTTTGTCCCAGATGAACGAACGTCTCTCCACATGCTCAGTTCTGATATGTAACAGTGGGTGAAGGCCGTCCTTCAACTAGTTTGTTGGAACACAAAGATACTTTAAGTTTGCAAATTGCACTTCATACATATATATGGGTAGTTAATAGCTCCAACTCGTTTTTCAACTGAAAACTGCAGGAACTTCAAATCAGCACTAGGAAAGATACTGAGAAACCAGAGTAAAAGTTTCCCCTGCAAAGCGATCACATTGTGCCAGATGAAAGAACGACTCTCCACAAGCTTTTTTCTGAGAGATAAGGGTGAGAAAACCATTCTTCCCCTAGCTTGTTGGGAATACAACATTTTTTTCTGTTGCATACTACACTCCTTACATATATAAAGGGAAACAACAAGCCCCAACTCGGTATTTCAGTGATAAATTCAGGAATTTGAAATCATACTAGGAAACAGGCTGAGATTGTAGAGCAAAAGTATCTTCTGCAAAGCGATCACTACGTGCTAGATGAACGAAGTACTCTCCAAATTCTTAGTTCTGAGATATAGGTATGTTTGAAAGCCGTCCTTCAACTAGCTTGTTGGGAACGAAAAGATTTTTTAAGTTTGCAAATTACACTCCATAAATATATATGGGTAGTAACAAGCTCCAACACGGTTTTCCACTGAAAACTGCAGGAACTTCAATGCGGCACTAGGAAACAGACTGAGAAACCAGAGTAAAATTTTTCATTGCAAACTCTTCCATTTGTGCTAGATGAACGAACATCTCTCCAAATGCAATTTCCTGAGAAATAAGTGTTTTGAAAGCTGTCCTTCACCTCGCATTTTGGGAATCCAAACTTTCTCATTAGTAGCAAACTTCCTTCGATACATATATATATATGTAATTAGATGTTGCAACTCAGTTTTCCTGTAAAAACTGCAGAAATTCAAATCGGCACCAGGAAATGGACTGAGAATCAAAAGTAAATATTTCCCCTGCAAACCGTTCTCATTTTCCTAGATAAACGAAAGTCTCTCCCCATGCTCAGCTCTGATATTTAAGAGGTTGTGAAACCCGTTCTACACCTAGTTTGTTGGGAACACGAAGTTTCTTTTCATTTGCATAAATCACTCCGTATATGTATATGGGGAGGTACAATCTTCAACTCGGTTTTCCACTGAAAACTGCAGGAACTTGAAATTGGAACTTGGACACAGACTGAGAAACGATATTAAATGTTTCTCTTGCCAACAGTTCCATTTTTGCTAGATGAAGGAACGTCTCTCCACATGCTCAGATCTGAGATATAAGTGTGTTTACAAGCAGTTCTTCACCTGGTTTTTCAGGAACACAAGCTTCCTCATCAGTAGCAAATTGCACTCCATACATATATATAGGGTAGTACATGTTCCACACGTTTTTCCTGTAAAAACTGCAGGAATATCAAAGCGGCTCTAGGAAACTGGCTAAGTAACCACAGTAAACTTTTCTCCTGCAAACAGTTCAATTTGTCTGAGATGAACGAACGTCTCACCACATGCTCAGTTCTGATATGTAACAGTCTGTTAACACCATCCTTCAACTAGCTTGTTGGAACACAAAGATACTTTAAGTTTGCAATTTGCACTCCATATATATATATGGGTAGTTACAAGCTGCAACTCGGTTTTCCACTGAAAACTGCAGGTACTTCAAAACAGCACTAGGAAAGATACTGAAAAACCAGGGTAAAAGTTTCTGCAAAGCGATCACTTTGTGCCAGATGAAAGAACGACTCTCCAAAAGCTACTTTCTGAGAGATATGTGTGAGGAAACCATTCTTCACCTAGCTTGTTGGGAAAACAAATTTTTTTTCAGTTGCAAACTAAACTCCTTACATATATGGAAAGGAAAAAACAAGCCCCAATTCGGTTTTTCAGTGATAAATTCAGTAATTTCAAATCATACTAGGAAACAGACTGAGAATGCAGTGTAAAAGTATTTCTGCAAAATAATCGTTTTGTGCTAGATGAACGAACTACTGTCCACATGCTCAGTTCTGTGATATATGTGTGTTTGCAAGCTGTGCTTCAACTAGATTTTTGGGAACACAAAGATTCTTTAAGGTTGAAAATTACACTCCATAGATATATAAGTGGAGGTAAATGCTCCAGCTCCCTTTTACACAGAAACCTGCAGGAACTTCAAAGATGCACAAGGAAACAGCCTTAGAAACTAGAGTAAAAATTTCCCTTGCAAACTCTTCCATTTGTGCTAGATGAACGAACGTATCTCCACATGCTCATTTCTGAGATATATGTGTGTTTGAAAGCAGTACTTCACCTGGCTTTTCGAGTACACAAACTTTCTCATCGGTAGCAAACTACCCTCCAAACGTATATATATATATGTAGGTAGAGTTTGTAAAACGGTTTTCCTGTAAGAACTTCAGGAAATTCAAATCGGCACTAGGAAACCGACTGAGATACTAGAGTAAATATTTCCCCTGCAAACCTTTCATATTTTTCTAGAAGAACGAACGTCTCTCCACATGCTCAGCTCTGATACTTATCAGTGTGTGAAACCCGTACTTCACCTAGTGTGTTGGGAACACGAGGTTTCTTTTCAGTTGCAAAAAACACACCATAAATTTACACGTGGAGCTACAATCTCTAACTCGGTTTTCCACTGAAAACTGCAGGAAATTCAAAGTGGCAAATTTTCCATTACATGCTCTTCCAATTGTGCTAGATGAATGAACGTCTCTCCATACGCTCAGTTCTGAGATATAGGTGTGTTTGAAAGCAGTCCTTCACCTGGCTTTTCGGGAATACAAACTTCCTCATCAGTAGCAAACTATCCTCCGTACATATATATATAAGGAAGTAGAGGTTGTAACTCAGTTTTGCTGTAAGAACTGCAGGAATTTCAAATCGGCACTAGGAAACAGACTGAGAAACCAGAGTAAATATTTCCCCTGCATACCGTTCACATTTTCCTAGATGAAAGAACGTCTCTCCACATACTCAGCTCTAATACTTAAGTGTGTGAAACGCTTCACCTAATTGGTTGTGAACACGAAGTATCTTTTCAGTTGCAAAAAACACTCCATACATTTATATGGGGAGGTACTATCTCCAACACATTTTTCCACTGAAAATTGCAGGAACTTCAAGGTGACACTAAGAAGCAGACTGAGAAATGAGTGTAAATGTTTCACTTGCCAAAAGTTCAATTTGTGCTAGATGAACGAACGTCACTGCCCATGCTCAGATCTTAAATATAAGTGTGTTTGAAAGCAGACTTTCACCTGGTTTTTCGGGATCAGAAGCTATCTCATCAGTAGCAATCTACATTCCATATATATATATAAGATGGTACAGGTTCCAACACGGTTTTCCTGTAAAAACTGCAGGAATATCATAGCGGCTATAGAAAACATATTGAGAAACCACAGTAAATGTTTCTCCTGTAAACAGTTCACTTTGTCCCAGATGAACGAACTTCTGTCCACATGCTCAGTTCTGAAATATAACAGTGTGTGAAGGCCGTCCTTCAACTTATTTGTTGAAATACAAAGATATTTTAAGTTTGCAAACTGCACTCCTTACATATATATGGGTATTTACTAGCTCAAACTCGGTTTTCCCCTGAAAACTGCAGGGAATTTAAAGCAGCACTAGGAAACAGACGGAGAAAAAAGAGTAAAAGTTTCTCCTGCAAAGCGATCTCATTGTGCCAGATGAAATAACGACTCTCCACAAGCTCCACTCTGAGAGATAAGTGTGAGGAAACAATTCTTCCCCTAGCTTGTTGGGAAACACATTTTTTTCCAGTTGCAATCTACACTTCTTACGTATATAAAGAGAAAGAAAAAGACCCAACTCGGTTTTTCAGTGATAAGTTAAGGAATTTCAAATCATACTAGGAAACAGGCTGAGAATGCAGTGCCAAAGTATCTTCTGCAAAGCTATTGCTTTGTGCTAGATGAACGAACTACTCTCCCAATTCTCAGTTCTGGGATATAGGTGGGTTTGAATGCAGGCCTTCACCTGGTTTCTCAGGAACACAAAGATTCCTTAAGGTTGCAAATTTCACTCCATACATATATATGGGGAGGTAAAAGCTCCAACTCGCTTTTCCAATATAAACTGCAGAAACATCAATGCGGCACAAGGAAAGAGACTGAGAAACCAGAGTAAAATTTTCCCTTGCAAACTCTTCCATTTGTGCAAAATGAACGAAAGTATCTCCACATGCTCAGTTCTGAGATATAAGTGTGTTTGAAAGCAATCCTTCACCTGGCTTTTCGGGAACACAAACTTTCTAATCAGAAGCAAACTACCTTCCAAAAATATATATATATAAGTAGGTAGAGGTTGTAACCCGTTTTTCCTGTAAGAACTTCAGGAATTTCAAATCGGCACTAGGAAACAGACTGAGATACTAGAGTAAATATTTCCCCTGCAAACCGTTCACATTTTCCTAGATGAACGAAAGTCTCTCCACATGCTCAGCTCTGATACTTATCAGTGTGTGAAACCCGTACTTCACCTAGTGTGTTGGGAACACGAGGTTTCTTTTCAGTTGCAAAAAACACCCCATAAATTTACATGTGGAGCTACAATCTCTAACTCGTTTTTCCACTGAAAACTGCAGGAAATTCTAAGCGGCAAATTTTCCATTACATGCTCTTCCAATTGTGCTAGATGAATGAACGTCTCTCCATACGCTCAGTTCTGAGATATAGGTGTGTTTGAAAGCAGTACTTCACCTGGCTTTTCGGGAACACAAACTTCCTCATCAGTAGCAAACTATCCTCCGTACATATATATATAGGGAAGTAGAGGTTGTAACTCAGTTTTGCTGTAAGAACTGCAGGAATTTCAAATCGGCACTAGGAAACAGACTGAGAAACCAGAGTAAATATTTCCCCTGCATACCGTTCACATTTTCCTAGATGAAAGAACGTCTCTCCACATACTCAGCTCTAATACTTAAGTGTGTGAAACCCGTCCTTCAACTAATTTGTTGTGAACACGAAGTATCTTTTCAGTTGCAAAAAACACTCCTTATATTTATATGGGGAGGTACTATCTCCAACACTTTTTTCCACTGAAAATTGCAGGAACTTCAAGGTGACACTAAGAAGCAGACTGAGAAATGAGTGTAAATGTTTCACTTGCCAAAAGTTCAATTTGTGCTAGATGAACGAACGTCACTGCCCATGCTCAGATCTTAAATATAAGTGTGTTTGAAAGCAGGCCTTCACCTGGTTTTTCGGGAACAGAAGCTATCTCATCAGTAGCAAACTACATTCCATATATATATATAGGGTGGTACAGGTTCCAACATGATTTTCCTGTAAAAACTGCAGGAATATCAAAGCGGCTCTAGAAAACATATTGAGAAACCACAGTAAATGTTTCTCCTGTAAACAGTTCAATTTGTCCCAGATGAACGAACTTCTCTCCACATGCTCATTTCTGATATATAACAGTGTGTGAAGGCCGTCCTTCAACTTATTTGTTGAAATACAAAGATACTTTTAGTTTGCAAACTGCATTCCTTACATATATATGGGTATTTACTAGCTCAAACTCCATTTTCCCCTGAAAACTGCAGGGAATTTAAAGCAGCACTAGGAAACAGACGGAGAAAAAAGAGTAAAAGTTTCTCCTGCAAAGCGATCTCATTGTGCCTGATGAAATAATGACTCTCCACAAGCTCCACTCTGAGAAATAAGTGTGAGGAAACAATTCTTCCCCTAGCTTGTTGGGAAACACATTTTTTTCCATTTGCAATCTACACTTCTTACATATATAAAGAGAAAGAAAAAGACCAAACTCGGTTTTTCAGTGATAAGTTCAGGAATTTCAAATCATACTAGGAAACAGGCTGAGAATGCAGTGCAAAAGTATCTTCTGCAAAGCTAATGATTTGTGGTAGATGAAAGAACGACTCTCCACATGCTCATTTATGAGATAAGTGTGTGTGATACCATGCTTCACCTAACTTGTAGGGAACACAATATTTTTTTTCTGTATCAAACTACACTCCTTACATATATAAATGGAAAGTACTAGCCCCAACTCGGTTTTCCAGTGATAAATTCAGGATCTTCAAATCGCACTAGGAAATAGTCTGAGAATGCAGAGTAAAAGCATCTTCTGCAAAGAGATTACTTTGTGCTAGGTGAATGAAATTCTCTCCAAATTCTCATTTCTGAAATATAGTTGTGTTTGCAAACCGTACTTAAACTAGCTTGTTGAGAAAACAAAGATTTCCTTAAGGTTGAAAATTACACTCCATATATATATTTGGGATGTAAATGCTCAAACTCGCTTTTCCACTGAAAACTGCAGGAATTTCCAAGGGGCAGAAGGAAACAGGCTGAGAAACCACAGTATAAGTTTCCCTTGCACACACTTTCATTTGTGTTAGATGAACGAACGTATCTCCACATGCTCAGTCCTGAGATATTACTGTGTTTGAAAGCAGTCCTTCACCTGGTTTTTCGGGAACACAAGATTTTTCATCAGTAGCAAACTACCCTCCATACATATATATAGAGTGGTAGATGCTCCATCACGATTTTCCCGTAAAAACCGCAGGAATTTCAAAACGGCTCTAGGAAACAGACTGAGAAAACAGAGTAAATATTTCTGCTGCAAATAGTTCACATTTACCAGATGAACTAACGTCTCCCCACATGCTCAGTTCTGATATGAAACAGTGTGTGAAGGCTGTCCTTCAACTAGCTTGTTGGAAAACAAAGATAATTTAAGTTTGCAAATTGAACTTCATACATATATATGGGTAGTTAATAGCTGCAGCTCGTTTTTCCTCTGAAAACTGCAGGAACTTCAAATCAGCACAAGGAAAGAGACTGAGAATCCAGATTAAAAGTTTTTCCTGCAAAGTGATCACATTGTTCCACATGAAAGAACTACTCACCAAATGCTCGTTTCTGAGAGAAAAGTGTGAGAAAACCATTCTTCCCCTACCTTGTTTGGAAGACAACGTTTTTTTTCAGATGCAAACTACACTCCTTACATATATAAAGGGAAACAACAAGCCCAAGTCGGTTTTTCAGTGATAAATTAAGAATTTCAAATCATACTAGGAAACAGGCTGAGATTTCAGAGTAAAAGTACCTTCTGCAAAGCGTTCGCTTTGTGCTAGATAAACGAACTACTTTCCCATGCTCAGTTTTGAGATATAGGTAAGTTTGAAAGCCGTCCTTCAACTAGTTTGTTGGGAAAACAAAGATTTTTTAAGGTTGCAAATTACACTCCATACATATATATGGGTAGTTCCTAGATCCAACTCGGTTTTCCACTAAAAACTGCAGGAACTTCAAAGCAGCACTAGGAAGGGGACTGAGAACCCAGAGTAAAAGCTTCTCATGCAAAGTGATCACTTCTGCCAAATGAAAGAACGACTCTCCACATGCTCATTTAAGAGATAAGTGTGTGTGAAAACCATGCTTCACCTAACTTCTTGGGAACACAATGTTTATTTTCTGTAGCAAAGTACACTCCTTACATATATAAATGGAAGGTACTAGCTCCAAATCGGTTTTCCAGTGATAAATTCAGGATCTTCAAATCGCACTATGAAATAGTCTGAGAATGCAGAGTAAAAGTACCTTCTGCAAAGCGATTACTTTGTGCTAGATGAATGAACTTCTCTCCACATGCTCAGTTCTGAGATATAGGTGTGTTTGAAACCGTCCTTCAACTAGCTGTTTGGAAACACAAAGATTCCTTAAGGTTGAAAATTACACTCCATAGATATATATGGGGAGGTAAAAGCTCCAACTCGCTTTTCTACTGAAAACTGCAGGAACTTCCAAGCGGCAGAAGGAAACAAACTGAGAAACCAGAGTATAAGTTTCCCTTGCACACCCTTCCATTTGTGCTAGATGAACGAACGTATCTCCACATGCTCAGATCTGAGATATTAGTGTGTTTTAAAGCAGTGTTCACCTTGTTTTTAGGGATCACAAGATTTCTCATCAGTAGCAAACTACCCTCGATACATATATATAGCTTGGTAGAGGCTCCATCACGATTTTCCTGTAAAAACAGCAGGAATTTCAAAGCGGCTCTAGGAAACGGACTGAGAAACCAGAGTAAATCTTTCCCTTGAATACTCTACAATTAGTGCTTGATGAACGAACGTATCTCCACATGCTCAGTTCTGAGATATAAGTGTGATTGAAAGCAGTCCTTCACCTAGCTTTTCGGGAACTCAAATTTTCTCATCAGCAGCAAACTACCCTCCAAACATATATATATAGGTAGGTAGAGGTTGTAAACCGGTTTTCCTGTAAGAACTTCAGGAATTTCAAATCGGCACTAAGAAAAAGACTGAGATACTAGAGTAAATAATTCCCCAGCAAACCTTTCACATTTTCCTAGATGAACCAACGTCTCTCCACATGTCAGCTCTGATATTTAACAGTGTATGAAACCCGTACTTCAACTAGTGTGTTGCGAACACGAGGTTTCTTTTCAGTTGCAAAAAACACTCCATAAATTCATATGGGTAGGTACAATCTCTAACTCAGTTTTCCACTGAAATCTGTAGGAACTTCAATATGGCACTAGGAAACAGACTGAAAAAAGAGAGTAAATATTTTTCTTGCCAAACACTCCATTTTTGTGAGATGAAGGAACGTCTCTCCACATGCTCAGATCTGAGGTATAAGTGTGTTTGAAAGCAGACATTCATCTGGTTTCTCAGGAACACAAGCTTTCTCATCAGTAGCAAACTACCCTCTATACATATATATAGCTTGGTAGAAGCCTTATCACGATTTTCCTGTAAAAACCGCAGGAATTTCAAAGCGGCTCTAGGAAACAGTCTGAGGAAACAGATTAAAAATTTCTCCTGCAAATAGTTCACATTTACCAGATGAACTAACGTCTCTCCACATTCTCAGCTCTGATACATATCAGTGTGTGAAACCCATACTTCATCATGTGCGTTGGGAACACGAGGTTTCTATTCAGTTGCAAAAAACTCCCCAGAAATAAATATGTGGAGGTACAATCTCTAACTCGGTTTTCCACTGAAAACTGCAGGAAATTCAAAGCGGCAAATTTTCCTTTACATGCTCTTCCATTTGCGCTAGATGAATGAACGTCTCTCCATATGCTCAGTTCTGAAATATAGGTGTGTATGAAAGCAGTCCTTCACCTGGGTTTTCGGGAACACAAACTTCCTCATCAGTAGCAAACTATCCTCCGTACATATATATATAGGGAAGTAGAGGTTGTAACACAGTTTTGCTGGAGGAACTGCAGGAATTTCAAATCGGCACTTGGAAACAGACTGAGAAACAAGAGTAAATATTTCCCCTGCATACCGTTCACATTTTCCTAGATGAACGAACGTCTCTCCATATACTCAGCTCTAATAATTAAGTGTGAGAAACCCGTCCTTCACTTAGTTGTTTGTGAACATGAAGTTTCTTTTCAGTTGCAAAAAACACTCCATACATTTATATGGGGAGGTGCTATCTCCAACACTTTTTTCCACTGAAAATTGCAGGAAATTCAAAGTGGCACTAAGAAGCAGACTGAGAAATGAGTGTAAATGTTTCACTTGCCAAAAGTTCAATTTGTGCTAGATGAACGAATGTCACTGCCCATGCTCAGTTCTTAGATATAAGTGTGTTTGAAAGCAGGCCTTCACCTGGTTTTTCGGGAACAGAAGCTATCTCATCAGTAGCAAACTACATTCCATACATATATATAGGGTGGTACAGGTTCCAACACGGTTTTCCTGTAAAAACTGCAGGAATATCTAAGGGGCTCTAGAAAACATATTGAGAAACCACAGTAAATGTTTCTCCTGTAAACAGTTCACTTTGTCCCAGATGAATGAACTTCTCTCCACATGCTCAGTTCTGATATGTAACAGTGTGTGAAGGCCGTCCTTCAACTAACTTGTTGAAATACAGAGATACTTTAAGTTTGCAAACTGCACTCCTTAAATATATATGGGTATTTACTAGTTCAAACTCGGTTTTCCCCTGAAAACTGCAGGAACTTTAAAGCAGCACTAGGAAACAGACAGAGAAAAAAGAGTAAAAGTTTCTCCTGCAAAGCGATCATATTGTGCCAGATGAAAGAATGACTCTCCACAAGCTCCACTCTAAGAGATAAGTGTGAGGAAACAATTCTTCCCCTACCTTTTGGGAAACACATTTTTTTCCAGTTGCAATCTACACTCCTTACATATATAAAGAGAAAGGAAAAGACCCAACTTGGTTTTTCAGTGATAACTTCAGGAATTTCAAATCATACTTGGAAACAGAAAAAGAATGCAGAGTAAAAGTATCTTCTGCAAAGTGATCGCTTTGTGCTAGATGAGCGATCTACTCTCCACATTCTCATTTCGGAGATATAGGTTTGTTTGCAAGCCGTACTTCAACTAGCTTGTTGGGAACACAAAGATACTTTAAGGTTGCCAATTATAATACATACATATATTTGGGGATGTACAAGCTCCAACTCGCTTTTCCACTGAAAACTGCAGGAAATTCGAAGCGGCAAATTTTCCCTTGCAAACTCTTCCATTTGCACTAGATGAACGAATGTCTCTACATATGCTCATTTCTGAGATATAAGTCTGTTAGAAAGCAGCCCTTCACCTGGCTTCTCGGGAAGACAAAGATTCCTTAAGGTTGCAAATTACACTCCATACATTTATATGGGTAGGTAAAAGCTCCAACTCGATTTTCCAATAAAACCTTCAGGAAGTTCAAAGCGGCACAAGGAAACAGACTGAGAAACCAGAATAAAAGTTTCCCTTGAAAACTCAACAATTTGTGCTTGATGAACGAACGTATCTCCACATGCTCAGTTCTGAGATATAAGTGTGATTGAAAGCAGTCCTTCACCTGGCTTTTCCGGAACTCAAATTTTCTCATCAGCAGCAAACTACCCTCCAAACATATATATATAGGTAGGTAGAGGTTGTAAACCTGTTATCCTGTAAGGACATCAGGAATTTTAAATCGGCACTAAGAAACAGACTGAAATACTAGAGTAAATAATTCCCCAGCAAACCGTTCACATTTTCCTAGATGAACGAACATCTCTCCACATACTCAGCTCTAATACTTAAGTGTGTGAAACCCGTCCTTCACCTACTTGGTTGTGAAAACGAAGTTTCTTTTCAGTTGCAAAAAACACTCCATACATTTTTATGGGGAGGTACTATCTTCAACACTTTTTTCCACTGAAAATTGCAGGAACTTCAAAGTGGCACTAAGAAGCAGACTGAGAAATGAGTGTAAATGTTTCACTTGCCAAAATTTCAATTTGTGCTAGATGAACGAATGTCACTGCCCATGCTCAGTTCTTAGATATAAGTGTGTTTGAAAGCAGGCCTTCACCTGGTTTTTCGGGAACAGAAGCTATCTCATCAGTAGCAAACTAAATTCCATACATATATATAGGGTGGTACAGATTCCAACATGATTTTCCTGTAAAAACTGCAGGAATATCAAAGCGGGTCTAGAAAACATATTGAGAAATCAGAGTAAATGTTTCTCCTATAAACAGTTCACTTTGTCCCAGATGAATGAACTTCTCTCCACATGCTCAGTTCTGATATGTAATAGTGTGTGAAGGCCGTTCTTTAACTAACTTGTTGAAATTCAAACATACTTTAAGTTTGCAAACTGCACTGCTTACATATATATGGGTATTTACTAGCTCAAACTCGGTTTTCCCCTGAAAACTGCAGGAACTTTAAAGCAGCACTAGGAAACAGACAGAGAAAAAAGAGTAAAAGTTTCTCCTGCAAAGCGATCACATTGTGCCTGATGAAAGAACGAGTCTCCACAAGCTCCATTCTGAGAGATAAGTGTGAGGGAATAATTCTTCCCCTAGCTTGATGGGAAACACATTTTATTCCAGTTGCAATCTACACTCCTTACATATATAAAGAGAAATAAAAAGACCCAACTCGGTTTTTCAGTGATAACTTCAGGAATTTCAAATCATAGTAGGAAACAGACAATGAATGAAGAGTAATAGTATCTTCTGCAAAGCGATCGCTTTATGCTAGATGAACGATCTTCTCTCCACATTCTCAGTTCGGAGATATAGGTGTGTTTGAAAGCCGTACTTCAACTAGCTTGTTGGAAACACAAAAATTCTTTAAGGTTGCCAATTACAATACATACATGTATTTAGGGATGTACAATTACCAACTCACATTTCCACTGAAACCTGCAGGAAATTCAAAGCGGCACAGTTTCCCTTGCAAATCTTCCATTTGCGCTATCTGAACGAAAGTCTCTCCACATGCTCAGTTCTGAGATAAAAGTCTGTTTGAAAGCAATACTTCACCTGTCTTCTCGGGAACAAAAAGATTCCTTAAGCTTGCAAATTACACTCCATAGATATATATGGGGTGGTAAAAGCTCCAACTCGCTTTTCCACTGAATACTGCAGGAACTTCAAAGCGGCAGAAGGAAACAGACTGAGAAATCAGTGTAAAAGTTTTCCTTGCAAACACTTCCATTTGTGCTAGATGAAAGAACGTATTTCCACATGCTCAATTCTGAGATATATGTGTGTTTGAAAGCAGTCCTTCACCTGGGTTTAAAGGAAACCAAGCTTTCTCATCACTAGTAAACTACCCTCCATACATATATATAGTGTATTAGAGGCTCCAACACGATTTTCCTCTAAAAACTGCAGGAATATCAAAGCGGCTGTAGGAAACAGACTGAGAAACCAGAGTAAATATTTCTTCTGCAATCAGTTCACTTTTTACCATATGAACGTACTTCTCTCCACATGCTCAGTTATGATATGAAACAGTGTGTTAAGGCCGTCCTTCAAATAACTTGTTGGAACACAAAGATAATTTAAGTGCAAATTGAACTTCATACATATATATGCGGTCAATAGCTCCAACTCTTTTTTCCACTGAAAACTGCAGAAAATTCAAATCAGCACTAGGAAAGAGACTGAAATATAGATTTAAAGTTTCTTATGCAAAGCGATCACATTGTGCCAGATGAAAGAACTACTTCCCAAAAGCTCTTTTCTGAGAGATAAGTGAGAGAAAACGATTCTACACCTAGCTTGTTGGGACTACAACGTTTTTTTTTCAGTGGCTATCTACACTCCTTACATATATAAAGGGAAATAACAAGCCCCAAGTCGATTTTTCAGTGATAAATTCAGGAAATTGAAATCATACTAGGAAACAGGCTGAGAATGCAGAGTAAAAGTATCTTCTGCCTAGCAATCATTATGTGCTAGATAAACGAAATAATTTCCACATGCTCAGTTCTGAGACATAGGTAAGTTTGAAAGTCGTCCTTCAACTAGTTTTTGGGAACACAAAAATTCTTTAAGGTTGCAAATTACACTCCATACCTATATATGGGTAGTTACTAGCTCCAACTCGGTTTTCCACTGAAAACTGCAGGATCTTCAAAGCAGCACTAAGAAGGGGACTGAGAACATAAAGTAAAAGCTACTCCTGCAAAGCAATCACTTTCTGCTAAATGAAAGAACGACTCTCCACATGCTCATTTATGAGATAAGTGTGTGTGAAAACCATGGTTCACATAAATTGTTGGGAACACAATGTTTCCATTCTGTAGCAAACTACACTCCTTACATATATAAATGGAAGTTACTAGCTACAACTTGGTTTTCCAGTGATAAATTCTGGATCTTCAAATCGCATTATGATATAGACTGAGAATGCAGAGTCAAAGTATCTTCTGCAAAGCGATTACTTTTTGCTAGATAAATGAAATTCTCTCCACATGCTCAGTACTGAGATATAGGTGTGCTTGAAACTGTCCTTCAACTAGCTTGTTGGGAACACAAAGATTCCATAAGGTTGCAAATTACACTCCATACATATATATATGGGGAGGTAAACGCTCCAACTCACTTTTCCACTGAAAACTGCAGGAACTTCAAAGTTGCAAAAGGAAACAGACTGAGATAACAGAGTCAAATTTTCCCTTGCAAACACTTCAATTTGTGCTAAATGAACGAAAGTCTCTCCACATGCACTTTCCTGAGATATAAGTGTGTTTGGAAGCAGTCCTTCACCTGGTTTTTCGGGAACACAAGCTTTCTCATCAGTAGCAAAATACACTCCATACTTATATAAAGGGTGGTAGAGGTTCCAAAACGATTTTCCTGAAAAAACTGCAGGAATTTCAAAGCGGCTCTAGGAAACAGACATAGAATCCAGAGTAAATGTTTCTCCTGCAAACAGTTCAATTTGTCCAAGATGAACGAACGTCTCAACACATGCTCAGTTCTGATATGTAACAGTGTGTGAACGCCATCCTTCAGCTGTCTTGTTGGAACACAAAGATACTTTAAGTTTGCAAACTGCACTCCATATATCTATATGGGTTGTTATTAGCTCCAACTCGTTTTTCCACTGAAAACTGCAGGAACTTCAAATCAGCACTAGGAAAGTGACTGAGAAGCCAGAGTAAAGGTTTCTCCTGCAAAGCGATCACATTGGGCCAGATGAAATAACGACTCTCCACAAGCTCGTTTCTGAAACATAAGTGTGAGAAAACCATAATTCCCCTAGCTTGTTGGGAAAACAAATATATTTTTCAGTTGCAAACTACACTCCTTACATGTATATAAAGGAAAGAACAAGCCCCAACACTGTTTTTCAGTGATAAATTCAGGAATTTCAAATCATAGTAGAAATAGCCTGAGAATGAAAAATAAAAGCTTCTCCTGCAAAGCGATCACTTTTTGCTACATGAAAGAATGTCTCTCCACATGCTCATTTGTGAGATAAGTTTGTGTGAAAACCATTTTCACCTAGCTTGTTGGGAACACAACTTTTCTTTTCAGTAGCAAACTACACTCCTTACATATAAAAATGGAAGGTACTAGCTCTAAATCGGTTTTCCAGTGATAGATTCAGTATCTTCAAATCGCACTAGGAAACAGTCTGAGAATGCAGAGTAAAAGTTTCTTCTGCTACTGATTGTTTGTGCTAGATGAACGAACTACTCTCCACATGCTCAGTTCTGAGATATAGGTTTTTATAGAAGCCATCCTTCAACTAGCTTGTTGGGAACACAAATATTCCTTAAGGATGCAATCTACACTCCATAGATATATATGGGGAGGTAAAAGCTCCAACTCGCTTTTCCACTGAAACCTGCAGGAACTTCAAAGCGGCAGAAGGAAACAGACTGAGAATCCACAGTAGAATTTTCCCTTGCAAACTCTTCCGTTTGTGCTAGATGAACGAACGTATCTCCACATGCTGAGTTCTGAGATATAAGTGTGTTTCAAAGCAGTCCTTCACCTGGATTTTCGGGAATCTCAAGCTTTCTCATCAATAGCCTTCTACACTCCATATATATATATTGTATGGTACAGGTCCCAACATGGTTTTCCTGTAAAAACTTCAGGTATTTCATAGCGTCTTTAGGAAACAGACTGAGAAACCACAGTAAATGTTTCTCCTGTAAACATTTCACTTTGTCCCAGATGAAAGAACGTCTCTCCACATGCTCATTTCTGATATGTAACAGTGTGTGAATGCCGTCCTTCAAGTGCTTGTTGGAACCCAAAAATTCTTTTTAGTTTGCATTTTGCACTCCATACATATATATGGGTAGTTACTAGCTCCTAATCGGTTTTCCACTAAAAACTGCAGGAACCTCAAAGCAGCACTAAGAAACAGACTGAGAAACCAGAGTAAAAGTTTCTCCAGCAAACAATCTTAGTGTGCCAGATGAAAGAATGACTCTGCACAAGCACGTTTCTGAGAGATAATTGTGAGAAAACCATTCTTCCCTTAGCGTGTTCGGAAAACATATATTTTTTTCAGTTGCAACCTACACTCCTTACAAAATATAAAGGAAAGAACAAGCCCCAACTCGGATTTTCAGTGATAAATTCAGGAATTTGAAATCATACAAGGAAACAGACTGAGAAAGCAGAGTAAAAGTATCTTCGGCAAAGCGATCGCTTTGTGCTAGATGAACGAACTACTCTCCACATGCTCATTTCTGAAATATATATGTGTGTTTGAAGCCGTCCTTAAAAATCTCTTTTTGGGAACAAAAAGTTTCCTTAAGGTTGCAAATTACACTCCATAGATATATATGGGGAGTTAAAAGCTCCACCTCGCTTTTCCACTGAAAACTGCTGGATCTTCAAAGCAGAACTAGGAAGGGGACTGAGAAACCAGAGTAAAAGCTTCTCCTGCAATGCGATCCCTTTGTGCTAGATGAAAGAACGACTCTCCAATTGCTCATTTATGAGACATGTGTGTGTGAAAACCATGGTTCACCTAAATTGTTGGGAACACAATGATTATTTCCTGTAGCAAACTACACTCCTTTCATATATAAATGTAATGTACTAGCTCCAACTCGGTTTTCCAGTGATAAATTCAGGATCTTCAAATCGCACTATGAAGTAGTCTGAGAATGCAGAGTAAAAGTATCTTCTGCAAAGCGATTACTTAGTGCTAGATGAATGAAATTCTCTCCACATGCTCATTTCTGAGATACAGTTGTGTTTGATACCGCCCTTAAACTAGGTTGTTAGGAACACAAATATTCCATAAGGTTGCAAATTACACTCCATACATATATATGGGTAGGTAAAAGCTCCAACTCACTTTTACAATGAAAAATGCAGGAACTTCAAAGCGGCACAAGGAAACAGACTGAGAAACCGGAGTAAAATTTTCCCTTGCAAACTCTTCAATTTGTGCTAGATGAACGAACGTATCTTCACATGCTTAGTTCTGAGATAAAAGTGTGTTTGAAAGCAGTCCTTCACCAGGTTATTTGGGAACACAAGCTTTCTCATCAGTAGCAAACTACACTCCATACATATATATAGGGTTGTAGAGGTTCCAAAACGGTTTTCCTGAAAAAACTGCAGGAATTTTAAAGGGGCACTAGGAAACAGTCTGAGAAAACAGAGTAAATGTTTCTCCTGCAAACAGTTCATTTTGTCCCACATGAACGAATGTCTCACAACATGCTCAGTTGTGATATGTAACAGTGTGTGAACGCCGTCCTTCAACTAGCTTGTTGGAACACATAGATAATTTAAGTTTGCAAATTGCACTCCATACATATATATGGGTAGTTACTAGCTCCAACTCGTTTTTCCCCTGAAAACTGCAGGAACTTCCAAGCAGCACTAGGAAAGAGACTGAGTAACCAGAGTAATTGTTTACCCTGCAAAGCGATCACATTGTGCCAGATGAAATAACAGCTCTCAAAAAGTAAATTTCTGAGAGATAATTGTGAGAAATCCATTCTTCCCCTAGCTTGTTGGGGAAACAAACTTTTTTTTCAGTTGAAAACTACACTCATTAAATAAATATAATGGAAAGAACAAGCCCCAACACTGTTTTTTAGTGATAAATTCAGGAATTTCAAATCATACAAGGAAACAGACTGAGAATGATATACAAAAGTTTCTCCTGCAAAGCGATCACTTTGTGCTAGATGAAAGAACCACTCTCCAAATGCTCATTTATGAGAAAAGTGTGTGTGAAAACAAATTTCACCTTACTTGTTGGGATAACAACGTTTCTTTTCAGTAGCAAACTACACCCCTTACATATATAAATTGAAGGTACTAGCTCCAACTCGGTTTTCCAGTGATAAATTCAGTATCTTCAAACCGCAGTAGGACACAGTCTCAGAATGCATAGTAAAAGTTTCTTCTGCTACTGATAGCTTTGTGCTAAATGAACGAACTACTCTCCTCATGCTCAGTTCTGAGATATAATTGTTTTTGTTAGCCGTCCTTCAACTAGCTTGTTGGGAACACAAAGGTTCCTTAAGGTTAAAAATTACACTCCGTACATATTTATGGGGACGTAAATGCTCAAACTCACTTTTCCACTGAAACCTGCAGGAACTTCAAAGTGGCACAAGGAAACAGACTGCGAAACCAGAGTAAAAGTTTCCCTTGCAAATTCTTCAATTTGTGCTAGATTAATGAACGTATCTTCATATGCTGAGTTCTGAGATATAAGTGTGTTTGAAAGCAGTCCTTCACCTGGCTTTTCAAAACACAAACTTTCTCATCAGTAGCAAACTACAATCAAAACAAATATATATAATTAATTAGAGGTTGTAATCCGGTTTTCCTTTATGAACTTCAGGAACTTCAAATCAGCACTAGAAAACGGACTGAGAAGCCAGAGTAAAAGTTTCTCCTGCAAAGAGATCACATTCTGCCAGATGAAATAACTACTCAACAAAAGCTCATTTTTGAGAGATAAATCTGAGAAAACCATTCTTCCCCTAACTTGTTGGGAATACAAAGTATTTTTTCAGTTTCATACTACATTGCTTACATATATAAAGGGAAAAAACAAGCCCCAACTCTGTTTTTCAGTGATAAATTCAGGAATATCAAATCATACTAGGAAACAGGCTTAGAATGCATGGTAAAAGTAACTTCTGCAAAGCGATTGCTTTGTGCTAGATGAATGAACTTCTCTCCACATGCTCATTTATGAGATAAGTGTGTGTGAAAACCATTCTTCACCTACCTTGTTGGGTACACAACGTCTCTTTCAGTAGCAAACTTCAATCCTTACATATATAAATGTAAGTTACTATCTCCAACTCGTTTTTCCAGTGATAAATTCAGGATTATCAAACCGCAATAGGAAACAGTCTGAGAATGCAGAGTAAAAGTTTATTCTGCTACTGATTGCTTTGTGCTAGATGACCGAAATACTAGCCACATGCTCAGTTCTGAGATATATGTGTTTTTGAAAGCCGTACTTCAACAAGATTGGTTGGAATACAAAAAATCAATTAGGTGCAAATTACACCCCATACATATAAATGGGGAGGTAAAAGCTCCAACCCGCTTTTCCACTGAAAACTGCAGGAGCTTCCAAGCGGCAGAAGGAAACAAACTGAGAAACAGAGTATAAGTTTCCCTTGCACACACTTCCATTTGTGCTAGATGAACGAACGTCTCTCCACATGCTCAGTTCTGAAGATAAAGTGTGTTTGAAAGCAGTCCTTCACCTGGCATTTCGGGAACACAAACTTCCTCATCAGTAACAAACTTACCTCCGTACATATATATATATGGAATTAGAAGTTGCAACCCTGTTTTCCTGTAAAAACTGCAGGAATTTCAGATCGGCACTAGGAAATAGACTGAGAATCCCGAGGAATATTTCCCCTACAAAATGTTCACATTTTTCTAGATGAACGAACGTGTCTCCCCATGCTCAGCTCTGATATATAACAGTGTGTGAAACCCGTTCTTCACCTAGTTTGTTGGTAACAAGAAGTTTCTTTAAAATTGCATAAAACACTCCGTACATGTATATGGGGAGGTACAATCTCCAACTCGGTTTTCCAATGACAACTGCAGGAATTTCCAATTCGCACTAGGAAACAGACTGAGAAACGAGAGTAAATGATCCTCTTGCCAACTGTTCCATTTTTGCTAGATGAAGGAACGTCTCTCCACATGCTCAGATATGAGACAAAAGTGTGTTTGATAGCAGTCCTTCACCTGGTTTTCGGGAACACTAACTTTTCATCAGTAGCTAGGAAACTACACACCACATATATATATAGCGTGGTTGAGTTTTCAACACGGTTTTCCTGTAAAAACTGCAGGAATTTCAAAGCGGCCCTAGGAAAAAGACTGAGAAACCAGAGTAAATGTTTCTCCTGCAAAGAGTTCAATTTGTCCTAGGTGAAAGAACATCTCTCCACATGCTCAGTTGTGATATGTAACAGTGTGTGAACGCCGTCCTTCAACTAGCTTGTTGGAACACAAAGATACTTTAAGTTTGAAAATTGCACTCCATACATATATATGGGTAGTTACTAGCTCCAACTCGGTTTTCCACTGAAAACTGCAGGATCGTCCAAGCAGAACTAGGAAAGAGACTGAGAATCCAGAGTAAAAGTTTATCCTGCAAAGCGATCACATTGTGCCAGATGAAAGAACGACTCTCCACAAGCTCGTTTCTGAGAGATAAGTGTGAGAAAACCATTCTTCCCCTAGCTTGTTGGGAAAACAAATTTTTTTTTCATTTGCAATCTACACTCCTTACATATATATAAAGGAAAGAACAAGCCCCAACTCAGTTGTTCAGTGATAAATTCAGGAATTTCAAATCATATTATGAAACAGACTGAGAATGCAGAATATAAGCTTCTCCTGCAAAGCGATCCCTTTGTGCTTGATGAAAGAATGACTCTCCACATGCTCATTTATGAGATAAGTGTGTGTGAAAACCATCTTCACCAAGCTCGTTGGGAACACAACGTTTCTTTTCAGTAGCAAACTACACTGCTTATATATATAAATGGAAGGTACTAGCTCCAACTCTGTTTTCCATTGATAAATTCAGGATCTTCAAATCGCACTAGGAAAAATTCTGAGAATGCAGGGTAAAAGTTTCTTCTGCTGCTGATTGCTTTGTGCTAGTTGAACGAACTACTCTCCACATGCTCATTTGTGAGAGATAAATGTGTGTGAAAACCATCCTTCACCTAGCTTGTTGGAAACACAAAGTTTCTTTTCATTTGCCATCAACTCTCCTTACATATAGAATGAAAGGTACTAGCTCCAATGCCGTTTTCCAGTGAAAATTGCAGTAATGTCAAACCGGCAGTAGGAAACAGACTGAGAAACCAGATAATAAGTTTCACCTTCAAACCGATTACATTGTGCTTGATAAAGAAACGTCTCTCCACATACTCAGCTCAGAGATATATTTGTGTTTGAAAGCAGCCTTTCACCTAGCAGTTTGGGAACTCAAACTTTCTTAGCATTAGCAAACTACACTCCATACATATATATACGGTGGTAGAAGTTCCAACTCGTTTTCCCTTAAATACTGCAGCAATTTCAAATCAGCAATAGGAAAGAGCCTGAGAAACCAGAGTAAAAATTTCTCTACCAAACATTTCCATTTGTGCTAGATGAAAGAATTTCTCTCCACATACTCAGTATTGAGATATAATTGTGTTTGGAAGTATTCCTTCACCTAGATTTTTGGGAACACATAATTTCTGAGTAGTAGCCAACTACACTCCATAAATATATATATGGAGTTAGAATTTCCACAAGTTTATCTTGTAAAAACTGCAGTTTTTTCAAATCGGCTCTAGGAAACACATGGAGAAACCACAGTAAATGTTTCTCCTGCAACCCATTCACTTTGTCCTAGATGAACGAACATCTCTCCACATGCTCAGCTCTGATAGGTAACAGTGTGTGAAAGCCATCCTTCACCAAGCTTGTTGGAACACAAAGACACTTTAAGGTTGCAAATTGCATTCCATACATATATATGGGACGGTACTAGATCCTACATTGTTTTCCACTGAAAACTGCAGGAAATTCAAAGCAGCACTAGGAAACAGACTGAGAAACCAGAGTTAAAGTTTCTCTTGCCAACCGTTCCATTTGTGCTAGATGAACAAAATTCTCTCAACATGCACAGTTATGAGATATATGTGTGTTTGAAAACAGTCCTTCACCCAGCTTTTTGGGAACACAAACTTTGTTATAAGTAGCAAAATACACTCCATACATATATATAGGGAGGCAGAAGTTCCAACTCGGTTTTCCTGTAAAAACTGTAGGAATTGCAAATCAGCAGTAGGAAACAGACTGAGAAACCACAGTAAATATTTCTACTGCAAAGAGTTCACTTTGTCCTAGATGAACGAATGTCTCTCCACATGCTCAGTTCTGATAGGTAATATTGTGTGAAAGCAGTTCTTCACCTAGCTGGTTGGGAACATGTAGTTTCTTTTCAGTTGCAAAATACTCTCACTAAATTTATATGGGGTGCTAAATCCTCCAAATCGTTTTTCCACTGAAACCTGCAGGAACTTCAACCCGGCACATGGAAACAGGCTAAGAATTCCAAGTAAATATTTTTCCTGTAACTGCTTCCATTTTTACTATATGAACTTACGTCTCTCCACATTCTCAGTTCTGAGTGGTAAATGTGTGTGAAAGCTCCATCAACAAGCTTGTTGCGAACACGAAGTTTCTTTTCAGAAGCAAAGAACAATGCATGCATATTTAAGGGGAGGTTCTGGCTCCAACTCGGTTTTCCTGTAAAACTGCAGGAACATGTAAGCAGCCCTAGGAAACAGACATAGAATCCAGAGTAAAAGTTTCCATGGCAACACATTCCCTTTGTTCTACATGAACGAATGTCTCTCCCATGCTCGATTTGGATAGGTAACCGTTTGTGAAAGCCGCCCTTCAACAAAGATGTCGGGAAAACAATGTTTCTTTTCAGTTGCATACTACACTCAATATATATATATGGGGATTGTCTATTTCCAACTCGGTTTTCCAGTGAAACCTGCAGGAAATTCAAAGCTGCACTAGAAAACAGAATGAGAATGCAGAGTAAAATTTTCTCCTGCAAAGTGATCGCTTTGTGCTAGATGAATGACGACCTCCACATGCTCATTTCTGAGAGATAAGTCTGTGTGAAAACCATTCTTCACCTAGCTTGTTGGGATAACATGTTTACTTTCAGTTGCAAACTACAATCCTTACATATATAAGGGAAGGTATTAGATCCAACTCGGGATTCCAGGGATAACTTCAGCAACTTCAAAGCACACTAGGAAACAGACTGAGAATGCAGAGTAAAAGTTTCTTCTGCAAAGTGATCACTTTGTGCCAGATGAACGAACAACTCTCAACGTGCTTCTTTCTGAGATATAAGTGTGTGTGAAAACAATTTTTCACCTAGTTTGTTGGAAACACCAAGTTTATTTTCAGTTGCAAACTACAATCCTTACATATATAAGGGAAGGTACTAGCTCCAAATCTGTTATCCAGTGAAAATTGCAGGAACGTCAATACGGCACTAGGAAACACACTGAGAAACCAGAGAATAAGTTCCTCCTGCAAACCGATTCCCTTGAGCTTTATGAATGAACCTCTCTCCACATGCTCAGTTCTGACAGGAAACAGTGTGTGAAAGTCGTCCTTCACCTAGCATGTTGGCAACACAAAGATTCTTTAAAATTGCAAACTGCAATCCATACATATATATGGGTAGGTACTAGCCCTTACACGATTTTCCACAGAAAACTGCAGGAACTTCAAAGCAGCACTAGGAAGCAGACTGAGAATCGAGAGTAAATTTTCTCTTACAAACCATTACATTTGTGCTAAATGAGCAAAAGTCTCTCCACATGCTCTTTTCTGAGATAGAAGTTTGTTTGAAAGCAGTCCTTCACCTAGATTTTTGGGAACACAAACATTCTTATCAGTAGCAAACTACACTCCATACAAACATATAGGGAGGTAGAAGATCCAACTCGTTTTCCTGTAATAAATGCAGGAATTTCAATCGGAAGTAGGAAACATACTGAGAAACCAGAGTAAATGTTTCTCCTACAAACCGTTGAATTTGTCCAAGATGAACGAAAGTCTCTCAACTTGGTCAGTTCTGATAGGTAATATTGTGTGAAAGACATACTAAACCTAGCTTGTTGGGAACATGTAGTTTATTTTCAGTTGCAAATTAATCTCCCTATATTTATATGGGGTGCTACAAATTCCAAATTGGTTTTCCACTGAAATCTGCAGGAACTTCAACCCGGCACTAGGAAACAGTCTGAGAATTCAGAGTAAATATTTTTCCTGTAACTTCTTCCCGTTTTACCATATGAACTTATGTCTCTCCACATTCTCAGTTCTGAAAGGTAACTGTGTTTGAAAGCCATCCTTCAACTAGCTTGTTGGGAACACAAAGATTCTTTTCAGAAGCAAACTACACAGCATGCATATATAAGGGAATACTCTAGCTCCAACTCGGTTTTCCTGTAAAACTGCAGGAACATGTATGCAGAACTAGGAAACAGACAAAAAATACAGAGTAAAAGCTTCCCCAGCAACCCATTCCTATTGTGCTAGGTGACTGAATGTCTCTCCCATTCTCGATTCTGATAGGCAATTTTTTGTGAAAGCCGAACTTCACCAAAGTTGTCAGGAACAAAATGTGTCTTTTGAGATGCAAACTACACTCCATAAATATTTATAAGGCGAGTGCCTACTTCCAACTCTGTTTTCCAGTGAAACCTGCAGGAAATTCAAAGCTCCACTTGAAAACAGGCTGAGAATGCAGAGTAAAAGTTCCTCCTGCAAAGCGATCACTTTGTGCTACATGACTGAAAGACTCTCCACATGCTCATTTCTGAGAGTTATGTGTGTGTGAAAGCCATTCTTCACCTAGCTTGTTGGGAACAAAACGTTTCTTTTTAGTTGCAAACTACAATCCTTATATATATATGGGGAGGTACAAGCTCTAACACGGTTTTACACTGAAAACTGCAGGAACATCTAACCGGCACTAGGAAACACACTGAGAAACCAGAGAAAAACTTTCCCCTTCAACCCAATTCCTTGGAGATAGATGAAGGAACATCTCTCCACATGCTCACCTCTGAGAGGTAAGTGATTTATAAGCCGTCCTTCACATAGCTTTTTGGGAACACAAAGTTTCTTTAAGGTTGCCAACTGCACTCCATACATATATATGGGTAGCTACTAGCCCCTACTCAGATTTCCACTGAAAACTGCAGGAACTTCAAAGAAGCACTAGGAAACAGACTGAGAAACCAGAGTAAAATTTCTCTTGCAAATCTTTCCATTTGTGCGGCATGAACGAAAGTCTCTGAACATTCTCAGTTCTGAGATATAAATGTGGTTGATAGCAGTCCTTCATCTAGGCATTTGGGAACACAAGCATTCTTATTAGTAGCAAACTACAGTCCATACATATATAAAGGGAGGTAGAAGTTCCAACTCGGTTTTCATGTAAAAACTGCAGGAGTTTCAAATAGGCAGTAGGAAACAGACTGAGAAACCATAGAAAATGTTTCCCAGCATACCGTTCACTTATTCCAAGATGAAAGAGTGTCTCTCCACATGCTCAGTTCTGATAGTTAATAGTGATTGAAATTGTATTTCACCTAGCTTGCTGGGAACATGAAGGTTTTTTTCAGTTACATATTACACTCAATATATTTAAATTGAGTGCTACAACCTCCAAAATGGTTTTCCACTGAAAACTGCAGGAAATTCAACCCGGCACATGGAAACAGTCTGAGGATTCAGAGTAAATATTTTTCCTGTAACTGCTTCCCTTTTTACTATATGAACTTATGTCTCTCCACATTCTCAGTTCTGAGAGGTAACTCTGTGTGAAAGCCGTCCTTCAACTAGCTTGTTGGGAACACGAAGTTTCTTTTAAGTAGCAAACTACACTGCAAGCATATATAAGGGGAGGTTCTAGCTCCAACTCGGTTTTCCTGTAAAACTGCAGGAACATGTAAGCAGCACTAGGAAACAGACAAAGAATCCAGAGTAAAAGTTTCCCTGGCAACCCGTTCCCTTTATGCTAGATGAACGAATGTCTCTCCCATTCTCGATTTGGATAGGTAATTGTTTGTGAAAGTTGCCCTTCTTCAAAGTTGTTGGGAAAACAATGTTTTATTCAGTTGCAAACTACAGTCAATATATATAAAAGGAGAGTGTCTATTTCCAATTCAGTTTTCCAGTGAAAACTGCAGGAAATTCAAAGTGGCACTAGCAAACAGATTGAGATTGCAGAGTAAAATTTTCTCCTGCAGAGCAATCGCTTTGTGCTTGTTGAATGAACGACTCTCCACAAGCTCATTTCTGAAGGATATGTGGAGTGAAATCCATTCTTCACCTATCTTGTTGGAAACAAAACTTTTCTTTTCAGTTGCAAACTACAATCCTTATATATATATGGGGAGGTACTAGCTCTAACACGATTTTACACGGAAGACTGCAGGAACATCTAACCGGCACTAGGAAACACACTGAGAAACCAGAGAAAAACTTTCCACTTCAACCCAATTCCTTGGAGATAGATGAATGAACGTCTCTCCACATGCTCATCTCTGAGAGGTAAGTATGTTTGTAAGCTGTTCTTCACCTAGCTTGTTGGGAACTCAAAGATTCTTTTCAGTTGAAAACTACACTCCATACATTTATATGGGGTGGTACCAGCTTCAAGAAACGTTTCCAGGGAAAACTGCAGGAATTTCAAACAAGCACTAGGAAAAAGGCCGAGAGACCAGAATAAATGTTTCTCCTGCAAACCGTTCACTTTGTTCTACATGTACGAACGCCTGTCGACATGCTCAGTTCTGATAGATATCAGTGTGTGAAAGCCGTACTTCATCTAGCTTGTTGGGAACATGAAGATCCTTATCAGTTGCAAACTCTATTCCATATATTTATACGGAGTGCTAGAACCACCGAATCGGTTTTCCACTGAAATCTGCAGGAATTTCAACTGATCACTTGGAAACAGATTGAGAAACCAGAGGAAAATTTTCTCCAACATCCCGATTCAAATGTGCTTCATGAACGAAGCACATGCTCAGATCTGAGAGGAAGGTGTGTGTGAAAGTTGTCTTTCACAAAGGTTGTTGGGACCACAAAGTTTGTTTTTAGTTGCAAACTACAGTCCATATGTATATATGGGAAGTACAGGTTCCAACACGTATTTACACTGAAAACTGCAGGAAATCAACTCAGCACTGGGAAGCAGACTGAGAAAACAGAGTAAATTTTCTCCTGCAACAAGTTCCTTTGTGGTAGATGAACGAAATACTCTCAACATGCTCAGTTCATAAAAGTAACTGGGTGTGAAAGCTGTCCTTCGCCAAGGTTGTGGGAAGAAAATGTTTCATTTCAGTTGCAAACTACACTCTCTCTATATATATAGGGAGTGAATATTCCCAACTAGATTTTCCAGTGAAAACTGCAGGAACTTCTAACCGGCAGTAAGAAACAGACTGAGAAACCAGAGTAAAATTTTTCTGGCAACCTCTTCCCTTTGTTCTCGATCAAGGAACGTCTCCCCACATGCACATTTCTGAGGGATAAATGTCTTTGAAAGCCGTCCTTCACCTAGCTTGTTGGGAAAACAAAGTTTCTCTTGAGTTACAAACTATTTTCCTTTCATATATGAGTGGATATACTAGCTCCAACTAGGTTTTCCAGTGAAAATTGCAGGAACTTCATAGCGGCACTAGGAAACACACTGAGAATCGAGAGTAAATATTTCTTCTGCAAAGCGATCACTATTGCTAGATAAACGAACGCCTCTCCACATGCTCAGTTCTCAGAGATAAGTGTGTTTGAAGGCCATTTTTCACGTTGTTTGTTGGCAACACAAGGATTCTTTAAGTTTGCAAACTTCAACCGAACTTATATATGGGTTTGTTCTAGCCCATAATCGGTTTTACACTGAAAACTGCAGGAAGTTCCTTACAGCACTAGGAAACAGACTGAGAATCCAGAATAAAATGTTCTCTTGCAAACCATTCCATTTGTGCTAGCTGAGAGAACGTCTCTCCACATAATCTGTTCTAAGTTATAAGTGTGTTTAACAGCAGTCCTTCACCTAGCTTTTTGGGAACACAAACATTCTTATCAGTAGCAAACTACACTCCATACGTATATATAGGGAGGCAGAAGTTCCAACTCGTTTTTCCTGTAAAAATTGCAGGAATTTCAAATTGGCAGTAGGAAACAGACTGAGAAACCAGAGTAAATGTTTCTCCTGCAAACTGATGACATTGTCCTTGATGAACGAATGTCTCTCTACATGCTCAGTTCTGATAGGTAATATTGTGTGAAAGCCGTTCTTCACCTAGCTTGTTGGGAACATGTAGTTTCTTTTCAGTTGCAAATTAATCACCCTATATTTATATGGGGTATTACAACATCCAAATCTGTTTTCCACTGAAATCTGCCAGAATTTCAACCTGGCACTCGGAAAAATTCTGAGAATTCATAGTAAATGTTTTTCCTGTAACTTCATCCCTTTTTTCTATATGAACGTATTTCCCTCCTCATTCTCAGTTATGAGAGGTAAAGTGTGTGAAAGCCTTCCTTCAACTAGCTCGTTGGGAACATGAAGTTTCTTTTCAGAAGCAAACTACACTGCATGAATATATAAGGGTTTGTTCTAGCTCCAAGTATTTTTTCCTGTAAAACTGCAGGAAAATATACGTGGCGCTAGGATACAGACAAAGAATCCAGAATAAAAGATTCCCCAGCAACCATTTCCTATGATTCTAAATGAACGAATGTCTCTCCCATTCTTGATTCTGATACGCAATTTTTTTTAAAGCTGCACTTCACCAAATTTGTCGGTAACACAGTGTTCCCTTGAGTTGCAAACTACACTCCATAAATATTATTAAGGGTAGTGCCTACTTCCAACTCAATTTTCCAGTGAAAACTGCAGGAAATTCAAAACTCCACTTGAAAACAGGCTGAGAATGCAGAGTAAAAGTTTCTCCTGCAAAGCGATCGCTTTGTGCTACATAAACGAACGACTCTCCACATGCTCATTTCTCAGAGTTATGTGTGTGTGAAAGCCATTCTTCACCTAGCTTATTGGGAACAAAACGTTTTTTCCAGTTGCAAACTACAATCCTTATATATATATGGGGAGGTACAAGCTCTAACACGGTTTTACACTGAAAACTGCAGGAACATCTAACCGGCACTAGGAAACACACTGAGAAACCAGAGAAAAACTTTCCCCTTCAACCCAATTCCTTGGAGATAGATGAAGGAACATCTCTCCACATGCTCACCTCTGAGAGGTAAGTGATTTATAAGCCGTCCTTCACATAGCTTTTTGGGAACACAAAGTTTCTTTAAGGTTGCCAACTGCACTCCATACATATGTATGGGTAGCTACTAGCCCCTACTCAGATTTCCACTGAAAACTGCAGGAACTTCAAAGAAGCACTAGGAAACAGACTGAGAAACCAGAGTAAAATTTCTCTTGCAAACCTTTCCATTTGTGCAGCATGAATGAAAATCTCTGAACATGCTCAGTTCTGAGATATAAATGTGGTTGATAGCAGTCCTTCATCTAGGTATTTGGGAACACAAGCATTCTTATTAGTAGCAAACTACAGTCCATACATATATAAAGGGAGGTAGAAGTTCCAACTCGGTTTTCATGTAAAAACTGCAGGAGTTTCAAATAGGCAGTAGGAAACAGACTGAGAAACCATAGAAAATGTTTCCCAGCATACCGTTCACTTATTCCAAGATGAAAGAGTGTCTCTCCACATGCTCAGTTCTGATAGTTAATAGTGATTGAAATTGTATTTCACCTAGCTTGCTGGGAACATGAAGGTTTTTTTCAGTTACATATTACACTCAATATATTTATATGGAGTGCTACAACCTCCAAAACGGTTTTCCACTGAAAACTGCAGGAAATTCAACCCGGCTCATGGAAACAGTCTGAGAATTCATAGTAAATATTTTTCCTGTAACTGCTTCCTTTTTTACTATATGAACTTAAGTCTCTCCACATTCTCAGTTCTGAGAAGTAACTGTGTGTGAAAGCCGTCCTTCAACTAGCTTGTTGGGAACACGAAGTTTCTTTTCAGGGGCTAACTACACTGCATGCATATATAAGGGGAGGTTCTAGCTCCAACTCGGTTCTGCTGTAAAACTGCAGGAACATGTAAGCGGCACTAGGAAACAGATAAATTATCCAGAGTAAATATTTCACCGGCAGCACGTTCCCTATGTTCTACGTGAACGAATATCTCTCCCATGCTCGATTTGGATAGGTAACCTTTTGTGAAAGCCACCCTTCAACAAAAATGTCGGGAAAACTATCTTTCTTTTCAGTTGCAACCTTCATTCAATATATATATATGAGGAGTTTCTATTTTGAACTCGGTTTTTCCGTGAAAACTGCAGGAACTTCAAAGCTGCACTAGAAAACCGAATGAAAATCCAGAGTAAATTTTTCTCCTGCAAAGCGATCGCTTTGCGCTAGATGAACAAACGACTCTTCACATGCTCAATTCTGAGAGATAAGTGTGTGTGAAAACCATTCTTCACCTAGCTTTTTGGGATAACAATGTTTAATTCCATTTGCAAACTACAATCCTTACATATATAAGGGAAGGTAAAAGCTCCAACTAGGTTATCCAGTGAAAATTGCAGGAATGTCAATCCTGCAATACCAAACAGACTGAGAAACCAGAGAATAAGTTCCTCCTGCATACCGATTCCCTTGTGCTTTATGAATGAACGTCTCTCCACATGCTCAGTTCTGACAGGAAAGAGTGAGTGAAAGCCTTCCTTCACCTAGCTTGTCAGCAACACAAAGATTCTTTAAGGTTGCAAACTGCAATCCATATATATATATGGGTAGGTACTAGCCCCTACACGGTTTTCCACAGAAAACTGCAGGAAATTCAAAGCAGCACTATGAAACAGACTGAGAATCGAGAGTAAAAGTTTCTCTTGCAAAACTTTCCATTTGTGCTATATGAGCAAATGGCCCTCCACATGCTCTCTTCTGAGATATAAGTGTGTTTGGAAGCAGTCCTTCACCTAGCTTTTTGGGAACACAAACATTCTTATCAGTAGTAAACTACACTCCATACAAACATATAGGTAGGTAGAAGTTCCAACTCGTTTTTCCTGTAATAAGTGCAGGAATTTCAAATCGGCTGTAGGAAACAGACTGAGAATCCAGAGGAAAATTTCTCCAGCAACCCGTTCCTATTGTGCTTAATGAACGAATATCTCTCCACATGCTCTGATCTGAGAGGTAGGTGTGTGTGAATGTCGTCCTTCACATAGGTTGTTGGGAACTCAATGACTGTTTTCACTTGCAAATTTCTCTTCATACATATATCTGGGTAATTAATGGTTCCAAAAATTTTTACACTGAAAACTGCAGGAAATTCAACACATCACTACAAAACAGACTGGTAAAACAGAGTAAATATTCTCCTGCAACAAGTTCCTTTTGTTGTAGATGAATGAAATACTCTCAACATGCTCAGTTCATAAAAGTAACTGGGTGTGAAAGCTGTCCTTTGCCAAGTTTGTGGTAACAAAATGTTTCATTTCAGTTGCAAACTACACTCTCTATATATATAGGGAGTGAATATTTCCAACTAGATTTTCCAGTGAAAACTGCAGGAACTTCTAACCGGCAGTAAGAAACAGACTGAGAAACCAGAGTAAAATTTTTCTGGCAACCTGTTCCCTTTGTTCTACATGAAGGAATGTCTCTCCACAGGCACATTTCTGAGGGATAAATGTCTTTGAAAGCAGTCCTTCACCTAGCTTGTTAGGAAAACAAAGTTTCTCTTGAGTTACAAACTATTTTCCTTTCATATGAGTGGATATACTAGCTCCAAATCGGTTTTCCAGTGAAAACTGCAGGAACTTCAAAGCGGCACTAGGAAACACACTGAGAATCTAGAATGAAGATTTCCCCTGCAAAGCGATCCCTTTTGCTAGATAAATGAACGCCTTTCCACATGCAGATTTCTCAGATATAAGTGTGTTTTATGGCCTTTTTTCACCTAGCTTGTTTGCAACACAAAGATTCTTTAAGGTTGCAAATGCAATCCATAGATATATATGGGTAGGTACTAGCCCCTACTCGGTTTTCCACTGAAAAATGCAGGAAGTTGAAAACAGAGCAAGGAAACAGACTGAGTATCCTGAGTAAAAGTTTCTCTTGCAAACCATTCCATTTGTGCTAGATGAGCAAACGTCTCTCGACATAATCTGTTCTAAAATTTAAGTGTTTTTAAAAGCAGACCTTCACTTAGCTTTTTCGGAACACAAGCATTCTTATCAGTAGCAAACTACACTCCATACATATATATCGGGAGGTAGAAATTCCAACTCGTTTTTACTGTAATAAGTGCAGGAATTTCAAATCGGCAGTAGGAAACAGACTGAGAAACCAGAGTAAATGTTTCTTCTGCAAAACGTTCACTTTGTCCTAGATGAACGATTGTCTCTCCACATACTCAGTTCTTATAGGTAATATTGTGTGAAAGCTGTTCTTCACATAACTTGTTGGGAACATGTAGTTTCTTTTCAGTTGCAAATTACTCTCCCTATATTTATATGGGATGCTACAATCTCCAAATCGTTTTTTAACTGAAATCTTTAGGAACTTCAACCCGGCACTAGGAAACAGTCGGAGAATTCACAGTAAATATTTTTCCTGTAACTTCTTCCCTTTTTACTATATGAACATACGTCTCTCCACATTCTCAATTCAGAGAGGTAAAGTGTGTGAAAGCCATTCTTCAAATAGCTTGTAGGGAATACGAAGTTTCTTTTCAGAAGGAAACTACATTGCATGCATATATAAGGGGAGGTTCTAGTGCCAACTCGGTTTTCCTTTAAAACTGCAGGAACATGTAAGCAGCACTAGGAATCCGAAAAATAATTGCAGAGAAATAGTTTCCGCAGCAACCCCCTCCGTTTTTGTTAGATGAACGAATGTCTCTCACATGCTCGATACTGATAGGTAATTGTATGTGAAACCTGCACTTCAACAAAGTTGTCGGGAACACAATGTTTCTTTTCAGTTGCAAACTACACTCCATAAATATATATATGCGGAGTGTCTATTTCCAACTCTGTTTTCCAGTGAAAACTGCAGGAAATTCAAAGCGGCACCAGGAAACTGATTGAGAAAGCAGAGAAAGTTTTCTCCTGCAAAGCGATCGCTTTTTGCTAGATGAACGAATGACTCTCCACATGCTCATTTCTGACAGATAAATGAGTGTGAAAACCATTCTTCACCTAGCTTGTTGGAACCACAATGATTCTTTTTATATGCCAAATATATTCCTTACATATATAAGGGAAGGAACTAGCTCAAACTCTGTTTTCCAGTGAAAATTGCAGGAATGTCAACCCAGCACTAGGAAACTGAGAAACCAGATTAAAATTTTCTTTTGCAAACCGTTCCATTTGTGCTAGATGAACGAAAGTCTCTCCACATGCTCAGTTCTGAGATATAAGTGTGTTTGCAAGCAGTCCTTCACCTTCCATTTTGGGAACACAAATTTTCTTATCATTAGCAAACTACACTCCATACAAATATATAGTGAGGTAGAAATTCCAACACGGATTTCCTGTAAAAATTGCAGGAATCTCAAATCAGCACTAGGAAACAGACTGAGAAACCAGATTAAAAGTTTCTCCTGCAAACAGTTCACGTTGTTGTACAGGAACGAAAGCCTCTCCACATGCTCAGTTCTGATAGGTATCAGTGTGTGAAAGCTGAACTTCTACTAGCTTGTTGGGAACATGAAGTTTCTTATCAGTTGCAAACTCTATTCCATATATTTATATGGAGTGCTAGAACCACCAAATCAGTTTTCCACTGAAATCTGCAGGAATTTCAACCCAGCACTTCGAAACAGATTGAGAATCCAGAGGAAATTTTATCCAACAACACGTTCCAATGGTGCTTCATGAACGAATGTCTCTCCACATGCTCAGATCTGAGAGGTAGGTTTCTGAAAGTGTTCCTTCACATAGGTTGTTGGGAACACAAAGTATGTTTTTAGTTGCAAACTACAGTCCATATATATATATGAGGGAGTACAGGTTCCAACACGGATTTAAACTGTAAACTGTAGGAAATTCAACATAGCACTACGAATTAGACTGAGAAAACACAGTAAATTTTCTACTGCAACCAGTTCCCTTTGTGGTAGATGAGCGAAATTCTCTCAACATACTCAGTTCTTATAAGTAATTGGGTGTGAAAGCTGTCCTTCACCAAGGTTGTGGGAACAAAATGTTTCTTTTCAGTTGCAAACTAGACTCTATATATATATAGAAGGAGTGACTACTTCCATCTAGATTTTCCAGTGAAAACTGCAGGAACTTCAATCTGGCAGTAGGAAACAGACTGAGAATCCAGAGAATAAGTTCCTCCTACAAAGTGATTCCCTTGTGCTTTATGAACGATTGTCTCTCCACCTACTCAGTTCTGATAGGTAATATTGCATGAAAGCCATTCTTCACCTAGCTTGTTGGGAACATGTAGTTTCTTTTTGGTTGCAAATTAATATCCCTATAATTATATGGGATGCTACAACCTCCAAATTGGTTTTCAACTGAAATCTGCAGGAATTTCAACCTGGCACTAGGAAACGGTCTGAGAATTCAGAGTAAATGTTTTTCTTGTAACTACTTCCCTTTTTACTATATGAACATACGTCTCTTCTAATTCTCAGTTCTGAGAGGTAAAGTGTGTGAAAGCCGTCCTTCAACTAGCTTGTAGGGAATACGAAGTTTCTTTTCAGATGCAAACTGCACTGCATGCATATATAAGGGGAGGTTCTACCTCCAACTCGGTTTTCCTGTAAAACTGCAGGATCATGTAAGCAGCACTAGGAAACAAATAATCCAGAGTAAAATATGCCCCTGCAACCCATTAACTTTGTGCTATATGGACGAATGTCTCTCCCAAGCTCGATTCTGATAGGCAATTGTTTGTGAAAGCTGCACTTCACCAAAGTTGTCGGGAACACAATGTTTCTTTTCAGTTGCAAAATACACTCCATAAATATATATATGGGGTGTGTATATTTCGAACTCGGTTTTCCAGTGAAAACTGCAGTGACTTCAAGCTGCACTAGATAACAGACTGAGAATGAAGAGTAAAAGTTTCCCTGCAAAGCGATCACTCTGTGCTAGATGAACGAATGACTCTCCAAATGCTATTTTCTGAGAGATAAGTGTGTGATAACCATCTTTCACTTATCTTGTTGGGAACACACCACTTCTCTTCAGTTGTAAACAACACTCCATACATATATAAGTGAAGGTACAAGCTCCAACTGGTTTCCAAGTGAATACTGCAGTAACTTCAAAGTGCAATTGGAAACAGACTGAGAATGTAGAGTAAAATTTTCTTCTGCAAAGCGATCACTTTGTGCTTGGTGAATGCACGACTCTCCACATGCTCAATTCTGAGTGATATTTGTGTGTGAAATCCATTCTTCACCTAGCTTTTTGGGAACAAATCCTTTCTTTTCAGTTGCAAACTACAAACCTTATGTATATATTGGGATGTTCTAGCTCTAACTCGGAATTACACGGAATACTGCAGGAACATCTAACCAGCACTAGGAAACTGACTGAGAAACCAGATTAAAAGTTTCTCTTGCAAACTGTTCCATTTGTGCTAGATGTACATGCGTCTTTCCACATGGTCAGTTCTGAGATATAATTGTGTTTGAAAGCAGTCTTTCACCTAGCATTTTGGGAACACAAACTTTCTTATCAGTAGCAAATTAGACTCCATACAAATATAGAGGGAAGTAGAAGTTCCAAATCGGATTTCCTGTAAAAACTGCAGGAATTTCAAAACGGCACTAGGAAACACACTGAGAAACCAGAGTAAATGTTTCTCCTAAATACCGTTCACTTTGTTCTACATGAACGAATGCCTCTCCACATGCTTAGTTCTGATAGATATCAGTGTGTGAAAGCCGTCCTTCACTTATCTTGTTGGGAACATGAAGTTTCTTATCAGTTGCAAACTTTACTCCATATATTTATATGGAGTGCTAGAACCACCAAATCTGTTTTCCACTGAAATCTGCAGGAAATTCAACCCGGCACTACAAAACAGACTGAGAACCCAGAGTAAAATTTTTCCTGTGAACTGTTCCCTTTTTTCTAGATGAATGAATATCTCCCCACATGCACATTTTTGAGGGATAAATCTATTTGAAAACCGTCCTTCACATAGCTTGTTGAGAACATGAAGTTTACTATCAGTTGAAAACTCTACTCCATATATTTATATGGAATGCTAGAACCACCAAATCGGTTTTCAACTGAAATCTGCAGGAAAGTCAACCCAGCTCTAGGAAACAGACTGAGAAACCAGAGTAAAAGTTTTTCTTGCAAACAGTTCTATTTGTGCTAGATGAACGAAAGTCTCTCCTCATGCTCAGTTCTGAGAGATATGTGTGTGTGAAAGCCATTCTTCACCTAGCTTGTTGGGAACAAAACGTTTCTTTTCAGTTGCAAACTACAAACCTTATATATATATTGGCGGCTACTAGCTCTTACTCGGTTTTACACGGAAAACTGCAGGAACATCAAACCTGCACTAGGAAACAGACTGAGAAAGCAGAGAAAACATTCCCCTTCAACCCATTTCCTTCGTGTTAGTTGAAAGAACATCTCTCCACATGCTCAGCTCTGAGAATTAAGTGTGTTTGTAAGCCGTTCTTCACCTAGCTTGTTTGGAACACAAAGTTCCTTTTCAGATGCAAATTACACTCCGTACATTTAAATGGGGAGGAGCTAGCTTCAACACACTTTTCCAGGGAAATCTGCAGGTATTTGAAACAAGCACTAGGAAAAAGACCCAGAGATCTGTGTAAAATTTCTCCTGCAACACATTCCCTCTGTGCTAGATAAACGAACGTCACTCCACATGCTCACTTTTGAGAGATAAATGTGTGTTAATGTGGTCCATCACATACGTTCTTGGGAACACAAAGTTTCTTTTCATTTGCAAAAATTCTCCATGTATATATATTGGGAGTGACTACTTCCAACTCGGTATTCCAGTGAAAATTGCTGGAACTTCAAAATGGCACCAGGAAACAGACTGAGAAAGCACAGAAATCATTTCTCCTACAAAGCGATCACTTTGTGCTAGATGAACAAATGACTCTCCACATGCTCAGTTCTGAGAGATGTGTGTTAAAACCATTGTTCACCTTGCTTGTTGGAAACACAATGATTCTCTCATTTGCCAAATACACTTCTTACATATATAAGGGAATTCACTAGCTCCAACTCAGTTTTCCAGTGAAAATTGCAGGAATGTCTACCCGGCACAAGGAAAGTGAGAAACCAGATTAAAATTTTCTTATGCAAACCGTTCCATTTGTGCTAGATGAATGAAAGTCTCTCCACATGTTCAATTCTGAGATATATGTGTGTTTGAAAGCAGTCCTTCACCTACCGTTTTGGGAACACAAATTTTCTTATCAGTAGCAAACTACACTCCAAACATATACAAAAGGATGTAGAAGTTCCAAATCGGTTTTCCTTTAAAAACTGCAGGTATTTTAAATCGGCAGAGGGAAACAGACTGAGAAACCAGAGTAAATGGTTCTCCTGCAAACTGTTCACGTTGTTGTACAGGAACGAAAGTCTCTCCACATGCTCATTTCTGATAGGTATCAGTGTGTTAATGCCGAAATTAAACTAGCTTGTTGGGAACAAGAAGTTCCTTATCAGTTGCAAACTCTATTCCATATATATATATATGGAGTGCTAGAACCACCAGATCGGTTTTCCACTGAAATGTGCAGGAATTTCAACCTGGCACTTTGAAACAGATTGAGAATCCAGAGGAAAATTTCTCCAACAACCCGTTCCAATTGTGCTTCATGAACGAATGTCTCTCCACATGCTCAGATCTGAGAGGTAGGTTTCTGAAAGTGTTTCTTCACATAGGTTGTTGGGAACACAAAGTTAGTTTTAAGTTGCAAACTATAGTCCATATATATATAAGGGGGTGTACAGGTTCCAACACAGATTTACACTGTAAACTGCAGGAAATTCAACACATCACTACAAATTAGACTGAGAAAACAGAGTAAATTTTCTCCTGCAACCAGTTCCCTTTGTTTTAGATGAGAGAAATTCTCTCAACATGGTCAGTTCTTATAAGTAACTGGGTGTGGAAGCTGTCCTTCTCCAAGGTTGTGGGAACAAAATGTTTCATTTCAGTTGCAAACTACACTCAATATATATATATATAAGGAGTGAGTGTTTCCATCTAGATTTTCCAGTGAAAACTGCAGGAACTTCTAACCGGCAGTAGGAAACACACTGAGAAACCAGAGTAAAATTTTTCCTGCAACCTGTTCCCTTTGTTCTAGATGAAGGAATGTCTCCCCACATGCACATTTCTGAGGGATAAGTGTCTTTGAAAGCAGCCCTTCACCTAGCTTGTTGGGAAAACAAAGTTTCTTTTGAGTTACAAACTACTATCCTTTCATATATGAGTGGATATACTAGCTCCAAATAGGTTTTCCAGTGAAAACTGCAGGAACTTCATAGCAGCACTAGGAAACACACTGAGATTCGAGAGTGAAGATTTCCCCTGCAAAGCAATCACTATTGCTAGATAAACGAACGCCTCTCCACATGCTCAGTTCTCACTGATAAGTGTGTTTTAAGGCCGTTTTTCACCTAGCTTGTTGGCAACACAAAGATTCTTTAAGGTTGCAATCTGCAAACCATACATATATAAGGGTAGGTACTAGACCCTACTTGGTCTTCAACTGAAAACTGCAGGAACTTCTAAGCAGCACTAGGAAACAGACTGAGAATCCAGAATAAAAGTTTCTCTTGCAAACCGTTCCAATTGTGCTAGATGAGTGAACGTCTCTCCACATGCTTACTTCTAAGATATAAGTGTGTTTGAAACCAGTCCTTCACATAGATTTTTAGGGAACTCAAACATTCTTATCAGTAGCAAAATACACTCCATTCATATATATGGGGATGTAGAAGTTCCAACTCGTTTTTTCTGTCAAAACTGCAGGTATTTTAAATCAGCAGAGGGAAACAGACTGAGAAACAAGAGTAAATGTTTCTCCTGCAAACCGTTCACTTTTTCCTAGACTAACGAATGTCTCTCCACATGCTCAGTTCTGATAGGTAATATTGTGTGAAAGCCGTTCTTCACCTAGCTTGTTAGGAACATGTAGTTTCTTTTCAGTTGCAAATTACTCTCCCTATATTTATTTGGGTTGCTACAACCTTAAAACGGTTTTCCAGTGAAATGTGCAGGAACTTCCACCTGGCACTAAGAAACAGTCTAAGAATACATAGTAAATTTTTTTCCTGTAACTACTTCCCTTTTTACTATATGAACGTACATCTCTCCACATTCTCAGTTCTGAGAGATAAATGTGTATGAAAGCCATCCTTCAACTAGCTTGTTGCAAACACGAAGTTTCTTTTCAGAAGCAAAATACACTGCATGCATATATAAGGGGAGGTTTTAGCTCCAACTCAGTTTTCCTGTAAAACTGTAGGTTCATGTAAGCGGCACTAGGAAACAGACAAAGAATCCAGAGTAAAAGATGCCCCTGCAACCCGTTACCTTTGTGCTAGAAGAACAAATGTCTCTCCCGAGCTCGATTCTGATAGGCAATTTTTTGTGAAAGCCACACTTCACCAAAGATGTCAGGAACACAATGTTTCTTTTCAGTTGCAAAATACACTCCATAATTATATATATACGGAGTGTCTGTTTCTAACTCGATTTTCCAGTGAAAACTGCAGGGATTTCAAAGCTGCACTAGAAAATAGACTGAGAATGCAGTGTAAAATTTTCCCCTGCAAAGCGATCACTTTGTGCTAGATGAACGAATGACTCTCCACATGCTCATTTCTGAGAGATAAGTGTGTGAAAACCATCTTTCACTTATCTTGTTGAAAACACACCACTTCTCTTCAGTTGAAAACAACACTCCTTACATATATAAGTGAAGGTACAAGCTCCAACTTGTTTGCAAGTGAATACTGCAGTAACTTCAAAGCGCACTTGGAAACAGACTGAGAATGCAGAGTAAAATTTTCTTCTGCAAAGCGATCACTTTGTGCTTGGTGAATGCATGACCCTCCTCATGCTCAATTCTGAGTGATATGTGTGTGAAAGCCATTCTTCACCTAGCTTTTTGGGAACAAATCCTTTCCTTCCAGTTGCAAACTACAAACCTGATATATATATTGGGAGGTTATAGCTCTAACACGGTTTTACACGGAAGACTGCAGGAACATCTAACTGGCAGTAGGAAACAGACTGAGAAACCAGAGGAAAACTTTCCCCTTCAACCCAATTCTTTCGTGATGGATGAACGAAATTCTCTCCACATGCTCATCTCTGAAAAGTAAGTGTGTTTGTCAACCATACTTCACCTTGCTTTTTGGGAACACAAAGATTCTTTTCAGTTGAAAACTACACTCCATAGATTTATATGGGGAGGTAGTAGATTCAACTCAGGTTTCCAGTGAAAACTGCAGGAATTTCAAACAAGCACTAGGAAAAAGTCCGAGAGACCAGTGTAAAATTTCTCATGCAACACATTCCCTTTGTGCTAGATGAACGAACGTCTCTCCACATGCTCATTTTTGAGAGAAAATTGTGTGTCAAAGTGGTTCATCACTGACGTTCTTGGGAACACAAAGTTTTTTCTCTTGCAAAAAACTCACCATATATATAAATGGGGAGTGAAAATTTCCAACTCAATATTCCAGTGAAAACTGCAGGAACTTCAAAGCGGCACCAGGAAAAAGACTGAGAAAGCAGAGAAAACTTTTCTCCTGCGAAGGATTGCTTTGTGCTAGATGAACTAACGACTCTCCACATGCTCATTTCTGACAGATAAGTGTGTTAAAACCATCCTTCACCTAGCTTCTTGGAAACACAATGATTCTTTTAATTTGTGAAATACACTCCTTAAATATACAAGGGAAGGAACTAGCTCCAACAACTTTTTCCAGTGAAAATTGCAGGAAACTCAACCCAGCACTAGGAAACAGAATGAGAAACCAAATTAAAAGTTTCTCTTGAAAACCGTTTCATTTGTGCTAGATGTACGAACGTCTTTCCACATGGTCATTTCTGAGATATAAGTGTGTTTGAAACCACAACTTCACCTCACTTTTTGGGAACACAAACTTTCTTATCAGTAGCAAAATACACTCCATAAAATTATAGAGGGAAGTGGAAGTTCCAAATCGGATTTCCTTTAAAAACTGGAGGAAATTCAAATCGGCACTAGGAAACAGACTGAGAAACCAGAATAAATGTTTCCCCTGCAAACCGTTCAATTTTTTCTACATGAACGAACGCCTCTCCACATGCTCAATTCTGATAGATATCAGTGTGTGAAAACCGTCCTTCACTTAGCTTGTTGGGAACATGAAGTTTCTTATCAGTTGCAAACTATAATCCATATATTTATATGGAGTGCTAGAACCACCAAATCGGTTTTCAACTGAAATCTGCAGGAATTTCAACCCGGCACTTGGAAACAGATTGAGAATCCAGAGGAAATATTTCTCCAACCATCCGTTCCAATAGTTCTTCATGAACGAATGTCTCTCTACATGCTCAGATCTGAGAGGTAGGTGTCTGAAAGTCGCCCTTCACATAGGTTGTTGGGAACAAAAAGTTTGTTTATAGTTGCAAACTACAGTCCATATATATATATGGAGAAGTAGAGGTTCCAACAGGGATTTACACTGTAAACTGAAGGAAATTGAACACAGCACTACGAATAAGACGGAGAAACCAGTGTAAAATTTTTCCTGCAACCTGTTCCCTTTGTTTTAGATGAAGGAATGTCTCCCCAAATGCACACTTCTGAGGGATTAATGTCTTTGAAAGCAGTCCTTCACCTAGCTTGTTGGGAAAACAAAGTTTCTTTTGAGTTACAAACTACTATCCTTTCATATATGAGTGGATATACTAGCTCCAACTAGATTTTCCTGTGAAAACTGCAGGAAATTCAAAGCGGCACTAGGAAACACATTGAGAATCAAAAGTAAAGATTTCTCCTGCAAAACGATCACTATTGCTAGATAAATGAATGCATCTCCACATGCTCAGTTTTCAATGATAACTGTGTTTGAAGGCAGTTATTCACCTAGATTGTTGGAAAACAAAGATTCCTTAAGGTTGCAACCTGCAATCAATACATATATATGGGTAGGTAATAGACCTTACTCGGTTTTGCAATGAAAACTGCAGGATCTTCAGAGCAGCACTAGGAAACAGACTGAGAAACCAGAGTGAATGTTTCTATTGCAGAACATTCCATTTGTGCCAGATGAGCTATCGTCTTTCCACATGCTCAGTTCTGAGTTATATGTGTATTTGAAAGCAGTCCTTCACCTGGCTTTTTCTGAACACAAACTTTTTATTAGAAGCAAAGTAAAGTCCATACAAATATATACGGAGGTAGAAGTTCCAACACGGACTTTCTGTAAAAACTGCAGTTATTTCAAATTGGCACTAGGAAACAAAATGAGAAACCAGAGTAAATGTTTCTCATGCAAACCATTCACATTGTTCTACATGAACGAACTCCTCTCAAAATGCCAGTTCTGATACGTGTAAGTGTGTGAAAGTCTTACTTCCCCTAGCTTGTTGGGAACATGAAGTTTCTTATCAGTTGCAAACACTACTCCATATATTTATAAAGATTGCTAGAACCAACAAATCGGTTTTCCAATGAAATCTGCAGGAATTTCAACCCAGCAATTGGAAACAGCCTGAGAATCCAGACGAAAATTTTCTCCAGCCACCCTTTCCAAATTTGCTTGATGAACGAATGTCTATCCTCATGCTCAGATCTGAGAGGTAGCTGTATGTGAAAGCCGTCCTTCACATAGATTGTAGGGAACACAAAGTTTGTTTTTAGTTGCAAACTACAGTCCATAAATATATATATGGGGAATTGCATTTTCCAACACACATTTACACTGAAAACTGCAGGAAATTCAACAGAGTACTAGGAATTAGACTGAGAAAACAGAGTAAATTTTCACCGGCAACCACTTCCTTTGTGGTAGATGAACGAAATACTCTCAACAAGCTCAGATCTCATAAGTAACTGGGTGTGAAATCTGTCCTTCACAAAGGTTGTTGGAAGAAAATGTTTCGTTCCAGTTGCAAATTACACTCTATATAAGTATATAGGGTGTGACTATTTCCAACTCGATTTTCCAGGGAAAGCTGCAGGAATACCCAACTGGCAATAGGAAACAGACTGAGAAACCAGAGAAAAATTTTTCCTGCAACATGTTCCCTTTTAATCTAGAAGAAGTAATGTCCCCACACATGCACGTTTCTGAGGGATAAATGTTTTTGAATGCAGTCCTTCACCTAGCTTGTTTGGAAAACAAAGTTTCTTTTCAGTTACAAACTACTATCCTTTCATATATGAGTGAATATACTAGCTACAACAATTTTTACCATTGAAAACTGTAGGAATTTGAAAGTGGCACTAGGAAACACACTGAGAATCGAGAGTAAAGATTTCCCCTGCAAAGCGATCACTATTGCTAGAAAAAAAAATGCATCTCCACATGCTCAGTTTTCAGCGATGTGTGTTTGAAGGCCGTTTTTCACCTAGCTTGTTGGCAAAACAAAGATATTTTAAGTTTGTAAACTGCAATCCATACATAAATATGGGTAGGTACTAGAAACTACTCGGTCTTCAACAGATAACTGCAGGAAGTTCAAAGCAACTCTAGGAAACAGACTGAGAATCCAGAATAAAAGTTTCTCTTGCAAAGCGTACAATTTGTACTAGATGAGTGAACATCTCTCCACATGCTCAGTTCTAAGATAGAGTTGTGTTTGAAAGCATTCCTTCAACTAGATGTTGAGAACACAAACATTCTTATCAGTAGTAAACTACACTCCATAAGTATACATAGGGATGTAGAAGTTCCAACTCGGTTTTCCATTAAAAACTGAACGACATTCAAATCGGCAGTAGGAAACAGACTGAGTAACCAGAGTAAATGTTTCTCCTGCAAACCGTTCACTTTGATCTACGTGAACGAACACTTCTCCACATGCTCAGTTCTGATAGATATCAGTGTGTGAAAGCCTTCCTTCCCCTAGCTTGTTGGGAACATGAAGTTTCCTATCAGTTGCAACTTCTATTCCATATATTTATATGGAGTGCTAGAACAACCAAATCGTTTTTTCACTGAAATCTGCAGGAATTTCAACCCGGCACTTGGAAACAGTGTGAGAATCCAGGGAAAAATTTTCTCCAGCAAACAGTTCCAATTGGGCTTCATGAACGAATGTCCCTCCACATGCTCAGATCTGAGAGTTAGGTGTATGTGAAAGTCGTCCTTCATATATGTTGTTGGGAATCAAAGATTGTTTTTAGTTGCAAACTACAGTGCATATATATATAGGGAATTACAAGTTCCAACACGGATTTACACTGAAATCTGCAGGAAATTCAACACAGTACTAGGAATTAGACTGAGAAAACAGAGTAAATTTTCTCCTGCAACCAGTTCCCTTTGTGGTAGATGAAAAAAATACACTCAAAATTCTCAGTTCTTATAAGTAACTGGGTTTGAAATCTGTCCTTCACCAAGGTTGTGGGAACAAAGTGTTTCATTTCAGTTGCAATCAACAATCTATATATATAAAAAAGGAGTGACTATTTCCAAACCGATATTCCAGTGAAAACTGCAGGAATATCACACAGGCAGTAGGAAACACACCGAGAAACCAGAGTAAATGTGTCTCATGCAAAATTTTCACATTCTTCTACATGAACGAACGCATATCATCATGCACATTTCTGATACGTGTCAGTGTGTGAAAGCCTTACTTCCCCTAGATTGTTGTGAACATGAAGTTTCCTATCAGTTGCAAAATTTACTCCATATATTTATAAGGATTTCTATAACTAGCAAATCGTTATTTCAATAAAATCTGCAGGAATTTCAACCCGGCACTTGGAAACAGCCTGAGAACCCAGACGAAAATTTTCTCCAGCAACCCTTTCCAAATTTGCTTGATGAACGAATGTATGTCTTCATGCTCAGATCTGAGAGGTAGCTGTAAGTGAAAGCCGTCCTTCACATAGGTTGTTGGGAATGCAAAGTTTGTTTTTAGTTGCAAAATACAGTCCATATATATATATGGGGTATAGCATTTTCCAACACGAATTTACAATGAAAACTACAGGAAATTCAACACATTACTAGGAATTAGACAGAGAAAACAGAGTAAATTTTCTCCTGCAACCACTTACATTCATGGTATATGAACGCAATACTCTCAACATGCTCAGTACTTATAACTACCTGGGTGTGAAATCTGTCCTTCAACAAAGTTGTGGGAACAAAAAGTTTCTTTTCAGTTGCAAACTACACTCAATATATGTATATAGGTTGTGACTTTTTCCAACTCGATTTTCCAGTGAAAACTGCAAGAACATCCAATAGGCAATAGGAAACAGACTGAGTAACCAGAATAAAATTTTTCCTGCAACATGTTCCCTTTGTTCTAGATGAAGGAATGTCTCCCCATATGCACATTTCTGATGGATAAATGTCTTTGAAAGCAGTCCTTCAAATAGCTTGTTTGGAAAACAATGTTTCTTTTGAGTTACAAATTACTATCCTTTCATATATGAGTGGATATAACAAATCCAGCTATGATTTTCAGTGAAAACTGCAGGAACTTCAAAGCCACACTAGGAAAATCACTGAGAATCGAGAATGAAGATTTCCCCTGCAAAGCGATCACTATAGCTAGATAAATGAACTCTTCTCCACATGCTCAATTTTCAGCGATAAGTGTGTTTGAAGACCGTGTTACACCTAGCTTCTTGGCAACACAAAGAATCTTTAAGGTTGCAAACTGCAATCCATACATATATATGGGTAGGTACTATACCCTACACAGTTTTGCACTGTAAACTTCAGGAACTTCAAAGCAGCACTAGGAAACAGTCTTAGAATCCAGAATAAAGATTCTCTTGCAAGCCATACACATTTTTCTACATGAACTTACGCCTCCCCACATGCTCAATTCTGATAAATGTCAGTGTAAAAAAGCCTTACTTCCCCTACCTTGTTGGGAACTTGAAGTTTCTTATCAGTTGCAAATTCTACTCCATATATTTAGAAGGATTGCTAGAACCACCAAATCGGATTTCCAATTAAATCTGCAGGGATTTCTTCCCAGCACTTGGAAACAGATTGAGAATTCAGAGGAAATATTCTCCAAACTCCCTTTCCAATTTTGCTTGATGAACGAATATCTCTCCTCATGCTCAGATCTGAGAGGTAGCTATATGGGAAAGCCGTCCTTCACATAGGTTGCTGGGAACAGAAAGATGATTTTTAGTTGCAAACTACAGTCCATATATATATATGGGGAATTACAGTTTCCAACAAGGATTTACAGTGAAAACTGCAGGAAATTCAACACAGTACTAGGAATTAGACTGAGAAAACAGAGTAAATTTTCTCCTCCAACCAGTTCCCTTTGTGATAGTTGAACGAAATACTCTCAACATTCTCAGATCTTATATGAACATGGGTTTGAAATCTGTCCTTCACCAAGGTTGTGGGAACAAAATGTTTCATTTCTGTTGCAAACAACACTCCGTATATATACATATATAGGTAGTGCCTATTTCCAAACCAATATTCCAGTGAAAACTGCAGGAAATTCAAATCGGCACTAGGAAAGAGACTGAGAAACCGGAGTAAATATTTCTCCGGCAAACCGTTCAATTGGTTCTACATGAACGAATGCCTCTACACATGCTCAATTCTGATAGATATCAGTGTGTGAAAACCGTCCTACACTTAGATTGTTGGGAACATGAAGTTTCTTATCAGTTGCAAAACCTACTGCATAAATTTATATGGAGTGCTTGAACCAACAAATCGGATTTCAACTGAAATCTGAAGGAATTTCAACCGGCACTTGAAACAGACTGAGAATCCAGAGAAAAATTTTCTCCAGCAACCCTTTCCAATTGTGCTTGATTAACGAATGTCTTTACACAAGCTCAGATCTGAGGGTTAGGTGTGTGTGAAAGTCGTCCTTCACATATGTTGTTGGGAAAACAAAGATTGTTTTTAGCTGCAAATTACAGTGCATAACTATATATAGGGAACTACAGGTTCCAACAATAATTTACACTGAGAACTGCAGGAAATTCAACACAGTACTAGGAATTAGACTGAGAATACAGAGTAAATTTTCTCCTGCATCCACTTCCCTTTGTGGTAGATGAACGAAATACTCTCATCATGCTCAGTTCTTATAATTATCTGGGTGTTAAAGCGGTCATTCACCAAGGTTGTGGGAACAAAATATTTCATTTCACTTGCAAACTACTCTGTATATATGTATATAGGGTGTTACTATTTCCAAATAGATTTCCCAGGGAAAACTGCAGTAACATCCAAATGGCAATAGGAAACAGACAGAGAAACCAGAGTAAAATTTTTCTGCAACTTTTTCCCTTTGTTCTTGATGAAGGTATGTCTCCCCACATGCACATTTCTGAGGGATAAATGTCTTTTAAAGCAGTCCTTCACCTAGCTTGTTGGGAAAACAAATTTTTTTTTGAGATACAAACTACTATCCTTTAATATATGATTGGATATACTAGCTACAAAAAATTTATCCATTGAAAACTGCAGGAAGTTCAAAGTGGCACTAGGAAACAAGCTGAGAATGGAGAGTAAAGATTTCTCCTGCAAAGCGATCACTAATACTAGATAAACAAACGCAACTCCACATGCTCAGTTTTCAGCAATAAGTGTGTTTGAAGGCCGTTTTTCACGTAGCTTGTTGGCAACACGAAGATACTTTAATTTTGTAAAATGCAATACATAGATAAATAAGGGGAGGTACTAGAAACTACTCGGTCTTCAACTGATAACTGCAGGAAGTTCAAAGCAGCACTGTGAAACAGACTGAGAATCCAGAATAAAAGTTTCTTTGCAAACCGTTCCAATTGTGCTAGATGTGCGAACATCTATCCACATGCTCACTTCTAAGATAGAATTGTGTTTGAAAGCATTCCTTCATCTAGATTTTGAGAACACAAACATTCTTATCAGTAGTAAACTACACTCCATAAATATACATAGGGATGTAGAAGTTCCAACTCGGTTTTCCATTAAAAACTGCACGACATTCAAATCGGTAGTAGGAAACAGACTGAGAAACCAGAGTAATTGTTTCTCCTGCAACCCGTTCAAATTGTTCTACGTGAACGAACACTTTTCCACATGCTCATTTCTGATTGGTATCAGTGTGTGAAAGTCTTACTTCCCCTAGATTGTTGGGAACATGAAGTTTCCTATCAGTTGAAATTCAAATCCATACATTTATATGGAGTGCTAGAATCACCAAATCGTTTTTTCACTGTAATCTGCAGGAATTTGAACCCGGCACTTGGAAACAGCCTGAGAATCCAGAGAAAAATTTTCTCAAAAAACCCGTTCCAATTGTGCTTGATGAACGAATGTCTCTCCACATGCTCAGCTCTGAGAGGTAGGTGTGTGTGAAAGTCGTCCTTCAAATATGTTGTTGGGAACAGAAAGATAAATTTTAGTTGCAAACTACAGTCCATATAGATATATGGGGAATTACAGATTCCAACAAGGATTTACAGAGAAAACTACAGGAAATTCAACACAATACTAGGAATTAGACTGAGAAAACAGAATAAATTTTCTCCTGCAACCACTTCCCTTTGTGGTAGATGAACGAAATACTCTCAACATGCTCAGTTCTTATATGAACCTGGGTTTGAAATCTGTCCTTCACCAAGGTTGTGGGAACAAAATGATTCATTTCTGTTGCAAACTACACTCCGTATTTATATATATAGGTAGTGCCTATTTCCAACCCGATAGTCCAGTGAAAACTGCAGGAAATTCAAATCGGCACTAGAAAACCAACTGAGATACCAGAGTAAATGTTTCTCCTGCAAACCGTTCTATTTGTTCTACATGAACGAACGCCTCTCCACATGTTAAGCTCTGATACGTGTCAGTGTGTGAAATTCTTACTTCCCCCAGCTTGTTGATAATATGAAATATCTCCTCAGTTGCAAATTCTAATCCATATATTTATAAGGATTGCTAGAACCACCAAATCGGTTTTCCAATGAAATCTGTAGGAATTTAAACCTGTAACTTGGAAACAGCCTGAGAATACAGAGGAAAATTTTCTCCAGCAACCCTTTCAAATTGTGATTGATGAACGAATGTCTCTCCTCATGCTCAGATCTGAGAGGTAGCTGTAAGTTAAAGCCATAATTTATATAGTTTGTTGGGAACACAAATTAGTTTTTAGATTCAAACTAGAGTCCATATATATATATGGGGTATTACAGATTCCAACAGGGATTTACATTGAATATGCATGAAATTCAAAACATTATTATGAATTAGACTGAGAAAACAGAGTAAATTTTCTCCTGCAACCCGTTCCCTTTGTGGTAGATGAACGCAATACTCTCAAAATGCTCAGTTCTTATAAAGACCTGGGTGTGAAAGCTGCCCTTCACCAAAGTTGTGGGAACAAAATGTTTCACTTCAGTTGCAACTACACTCTATATATGTCTGTAGGTTGTGACAATTTCCAACTCGATTTTCCAGTGAAAACTGCAGGAACATCCAACTGGCAATAGAAAACAGACTGAGAAACCAGAGTAAAATTTTTCCTGCAATCTTTTCCCTTTATTCTAGATGAAGGAATGTCTCCCCTCATGCACACTTCTGAGGGATTAATGTCTTTGAAAGCAGTCCTTCACCTAGCTTGTTGGGAAAAAAATGTTGCTTTTGAGTTAAATCTACTATCCTTTCATATAATAGCAGATATTCTAGCTCCAAAGAGGTTTTCCAGTGAAAACTGCAGGACCTTCAAAGCGGCACTAGGAAACACACTGATAATCGAGATTGAAGATTTCTCCTGCAAACCGATCACTTTTGTTAGATAAACGAACGCATACCCACATGCTAAATTTTCAGTGATAAGTGTGTTTGAAGGCCGTTTTTCACCTGGCTTGTTGGCAACACAAAGATTCTTTAAGTTTGCAAACTGCAATCCTTACATTTATACGGGTAAGTACAAGCCCCTAGACGGTTTTGCAAAGAAAACTGCAGGAAATTCAAAGCAGCACTAGGAAACAGACTGAGAAAGCAGAGTAGTTGTTTATCATGCAAACCGTACACATTGTTCTACATGACAGAACGCCTCTCATCATGCTCAGTTCTGATACATTTAAGTGTATGTAAGCCTTCCTTCCCAAAGCTTGTTGGGAATATGAAGTTTCTTATCATTGCAAATTCTACTCCATATATTTATTAGGATTGCTAGAACCACCAAATCGGATTTCCACTGAAATCTGCAGGAATTTCAACCAGGCACTTGGAAACAGACTGAGAATCCAGAGGAAATTTTCTCCAGCATCCCTTTCCAATTTTGCTTGATGAACGAATAACTCTCCTCATGCTCAGATCTGAGTGGTAGCTATATGAGAAAGCCATCTTTCACATAGGTTGCTGGGAAAAGTAAGTTGATTTTTAGTTGCAAACTACAGTCCATATATATATATATATGTGGAATTACAGTTTCCAACACGTATTTACACTGAAAACTGCAGGAAATTCAACACAGTACTAGGAATTAGACTGAGAAAACAGAGTAAATTTTCTCCTGCATCCACTTCCCTTTGTGGTAGATGAACGAAATACTCTCAACATGCTCAGTTCTTATAAATAACTTGGTGTTAAAGCGGTTTTTCACCAAGGTTTGGGGAGCAAAATATTTCATTCCAGTTGAAAATTACTCTGTATATATGTATATAGGGTGTGACTTTTTCCAACTCAATTTTCCAGTGAAAACTGCAGGAACATCCAAATGGCAATAGGAAACAGACTGAGAAACCAGAGTAAAATTTTTCTGCAACCTGTTCTCTTTGTTCTAGGTGAAGTAATGTCTCCCCACATGCACATTTCAGAGGGATAAATGTTTTTGTATGCAGTCCTTTAACTTGCTTTTTGAGAAAACAAAGTTACTTTTGAGTTACATACTACTATACTTAATATATATGAGTGGATATACTAGCTCCAGCTAGGTTTTCCTTGAAAACTGTAGGAATTTCAAAGTGGCACTAGGAAACACACTGAGAATCGAGAATAAAGATTTCCCCTGCAAATCGATCACTATTGCTAGATAAACAAATGCACCTCCATATGCTCGGTTGTCAGCGATAACTGTGTTTGAAGGCCGTTTTTCACCTAGCTTGTTGGCAATACAAAGATTCTTTAAGGTTGCAAACTGCAATCCATACATAAATATGGGTAGGTACTAGAAACTACTCTGTCTTCAACTGATAACTGAAGGAAGTTCAAAGCAGCACTAGGAAAAAGACTGAGAATCCAGAATAAAAATTTCTCTTGCAAACAGTTTCATTTGTGCTAGATGAGCGAACATCTCTCCACATGCTCAGTTCAAAGATAGAATTGTGTTTGAAAGCATTTTTAACCAAGCTTTTTGGGAACACAAACATTCTTATCAGTAGCAAACTACACTCCATATATATACATAGGGATGAAGAAGTTCCAACTCGTTTTTCCATTAATAACTGCATGACATTCAAATCGGCAGTAGGAAACAGACTGAGTAACCAGAGTAATTGTTTCTCCTGCAACCCATTCTGTTTGTTCTACAGGAATGAACGCTTATCCACATGCTTAGTTCTGATAGGTATCAGTGTGTGAAAGCCTTCATTCCCCGAGCTTGTTTGGAACATGGAGTTTCCTATCAGTTACAAACTCTACTCCATATATTTATATGGAGTGCTAGATCCACCAAATCGTTTTTTTCACTGCAATCTGCAGGAATTTCAACCTGGCACTTGGAAACAGACTGAGAATCCAGAGAAAAATTCTCTCCAGCAAACTATTCCAATTTTGCTTTATGAACGAATGTCTCTCCACATGCTCAAATCTGAGAGTTAGGTGTGTGTGAAAGTCGTCCTACACATAGGTTGTTGGGAACTCAAAAATTGTTTTAAGTTGCAAACTACAGTGCATATATATATAGGGAAGTACAGGTTCCAACACTTATTTACACTGAAATCTGCTGGAAATTCAACACATTACTAGGAATTAGACTGAGAAAACTGAGTAAATTTTCTCCTGCAAACACTTTCCTTGTGGTAGATGAACAAAATACACTTAAAATTCTCAGTTCTTCTAAGTAACTGGGATTGAAATCTGACCTTCACCAAGGTTGTGGGAACAAAATATTTCATTTCAGTTGCAAACTACACTCTATATATGTGTGTAGGTTGTGACAATTTGCAACTCCATTTTCCAGTGAAAACTGCAGGAACATCCAACTGGCAATAGTAAAAAGCCTGAGAAACCAGAGTAAAATTTTTCCTGCAACCTGTTCCCTTTGTTCTAGATGAAGGAATGTCTCCCCACATGCACATTTCTGAAGGATAAATGTTTTTTAAGCAGTCCTTCACCTAGCTTGTTGGGAAAACAATGTTTCATTTGAGTTACAAAGTATTCTCTTTTCATATATGAGTGGAAATACTAGCTCCAACTAGGTTTTCCATTGAAAACTGCAGGAATTTCAAAGCGGCACTAGGAAACACACTGAGAATCGAGAATGAAAATTTCTCCTGCAAAGCGATCACTATTGCTAGATAAATGAACGCATCTCCACATGCTCAGTTTTCAGCGATAAGTGTGTTTGAAGGCTGTGTTTCATCTAGCTTGTAGGCAACACAAAGATTCTTTAAGGTTGCAGACAGCAATCCATACATATATATGGGTAGGTACTATCCCCTACATGGTTTTGCACTGAAAACTGCAGGAACTTCAAAGCAGCACTAGGGAAAATTCTTAGAATCAAGTATAAAGATTTTCTTGCAAACCGTATACATTTTTCTACATGAATTTACGCCTCTCCACATGCTCTATTCTGATACATGTCAGTGTATGAAAGCCTTCCTTCCACTACCTTGTTGGGAACTTGAATTGTCTTATCAGTTGCAAACTCTATTCCATATATTTATGAGGATTGCTAGAACGACCAAATCGTATTTCCACTGAAATCTGCAGGAATTTCAAACCGGCACTTGGAAACAGACTGAGAATACAGAGGAAATTTTTTCCAAACTCCCTTTCCAATATTGCTTGATGAACGAATATCTCTCCTCATGCTCAGATCTGAGAGGTAGCTATATGGGAAAGCCGTCCTTCTCATAGGTTGCTGGGAACAGAAAGTTGATTTTTAGTTGCAAATTACAGTCCATATATATATATGGGGAATTACAGTTCCCAACAAGTATTTACACTGAAAACTGCAGGAAATTCAACACAGTACTAGGAATTAGACTGAGAAAACAGAGTAAATTTTCTCCTCCAACCAGTTCCCTTTGTGGTAGTTGAACGAAATACTCTCAAAATTCTCAGTTCTTATATGAAACTGGGTTTGAAATCTGTCCTTCACAAAGGTTCTGGGAACAAATTATTTCATTTCTGTTGCAAAATACGCTCCATAAATATATATAGGTAGTGCCTATTTCCAACCCGATATTCCAGTGAAAACTGCAGGAAATTCAAATTGGCACTAGGAAACCGACTGAGATTCCAGAGTAAATGTTTCTCCTGCAAACCGTTCAATTTGTTCTACATGAACGAACGCCTCTCCACATGCATAATTCTGATAGATATCAGTGTTTGAAAACCGTCCTTCAATTAGCTTGTTGGGAACATGAAGTTTCTTATCAGTTACAAACTCTACTCCATATATTTATATGGAGTGTTAGAACCACCAAATCGGTTTTCAACTGAAATCTGCAGGAATTTCAACCTGGCACTTGGAAACAGACTGAGAATCCCGAGGAAAATTTTCTCCAGCAAACATTTCCAATTGTGCTTGATGAACGAAGGTCTCTCCACATGCTTATATCTGAGAGTTAGTTTTGTGAGAATGTTGTCCTTCACATATGTTGTTGGAAACACAAAGATTGTCTTCAGTTGTAAACTACAGTGCATATATATATAAGGAAGTACAGGTTCCAACAATGTTTTACACTGAAAACTGCAGGAAATTCAACACAGTACTAGGAATTAGACTGAGAAAACAGAGTAAATTTTCTCCTGCATCCACTTCCCTTTGTGGTAGATGAACGAAATACTCTCAACATGCTCAGATCTTATAAGTAACTGGGTGTGAAATCTGTCCTTCACCAAGGTTGTGGGAACAAAATGTTTCATTAGAGTTACAATATATTCTCCATATTCACAAATAGGGAGAGACTATTTCCAACCCGATATTCCAGTGAAAACTGCAGGAACATCAAACCTGCAGTAGGAAAAATGCTGAGAAACCAGAGTAATTGTTTCTCATGCAAACCGTTCAAATTGTTCTACATGAATGAACGCCTCTCCACATGCTAATTTCTGATACTTGTCAGTGTGTGAAAGCCTTACTTCCCCCAGCTTGTTGGGAATATGAAATATCTTCTCAGTTGCAAATTCTAATCCATATATTTATAAGGATTGGTAGAACCACCAAATCGGTTTTCCAATGAAATTTGTAGGAATTTAAACCTGTAACTTTGAAGAGCCTGAGAATACAGAGGAAAATATTCTCCAGCAACCCTTTCAAATTGTGATTGATGAACGAATGTCTCTCCTCATGCTCAGATCTGAGAGGTAGCTGTATGTTAAAACCGTCATTTATATAGGTTGTTGGGAACACAAATTAGTTTTTAGATTCAAACTAGAGTCCATATATATATATGGGGTATTACAGATTCCAACAGGGATTTACATTGAATATGCATGAAATTCAAAACATTATTATGAATTAGACTGAGAAAATAGAGTAAATTTTCTCCTGCAACCCGTTCCCTTTGTGGTAGATGAACGCAATGCTCTCAAAATGCTCAGGTCTTATAAAGACTTGGGTGTGAAAGCTGCCCTTCACCAAAGTTGTGGGAACAAAATGTTTCATTTCAGTTGCAACTACACTATATATTTGTCTGTAGATTGTGACAATTTCCAACTCGATTTTCCAGTGAAAATTGCAGGAACATCCAACTGGCAATAGAAAACAGACTGAGAAACCAGAGTGAAATATTTCCTGCAACCTTTTCCTTTGTTCTAGATGAAGGAATGTCTCCCCACATGCACACTTCTGAGGGATTAATATCTTTGAAAGCACACCTTCACCTATCTTGTTGGGAAAACAAAGTTTCTTTTGAGTTACCAACTACTATCCTTTCGTCTATGAGTGGATATACTAGCTCCAACTAAGTTTTCCAGTCAAAACTGCAGGAAATTTAAAGCGGCACTAGGAAACACACTGAGAATCGAGAGTAAAGATTTCTCATGCAAAGCGATCACTATTGCTAGATAAACGAACTCATCTCCACATGATCAGATTTCAGCGATAATTTTCTTTGAGGCCGTATTTCACCTATCTTGTTGGCAATACAATGATTCTTTTAGGTTGCAATCTTCAATCCATACATATATATGGGTAGGTACTATACCCTACTCGATTTTACAATGAAAACTGCAGGAAGTTAAAAGCAGCACTAGGAAACAGACTGATAATCCAGAATAAAGATTCTCTTGCAAACTGTACACATTGTTCTACATGAAATGACGCCTCTCCACATGCTCAATTCTGATACATGTCAGTGTATGAAAGCTTTACTTCCCCTAGCTTGTTGGGAACACAAAGTTTCTTTTGAGTTACAATCTACTATCCTTTCATATATGAGTGGATATACTAGCTCCAACTAAGTTTTCCAGTCAAAACTGCAGGAAATTTAAAGCGGCACTAGGAAACACACTGAGAATCGAGAGTAAAGATTTCTCATGCAAAGCGATCACTATTGCTAGATAAACGAACTCATCTCCACATGATCAGTTTTCAGCGATAATTGTGTTTGAGGCCGTATTTCACCTATCTTGTTGGCAACACAATGATTCTTTAAGGTTGCAATCGTCAATCCATACATATATATGGGTAGGTACTATAACCTATTCGGTTTTGCAATGGAAACTGCAGGAACTTCAAAGCAGCACTAGGAAACAGACTGAGAATCCAGAATAAAGTTTTTCTTGCAAACCGTTCCATTTGTGCTAAATGAGTGAATGTCTCTCCACATGCTATTTTCTAAAATATATGTGTGATTGAAAGCAGTCCTTCACCTAGCTTTTTGAGAAAACAAAGTTTCTTTTGAGTCACAATCTACTATCCTTTCGTATATGAGTGGATATACTAGCTCCAACTAAGTTTTCCAGTCAAAACTGCAGGAAATTTAAAGCGGCACTAGGAAACACACTGAGAATCGAGAGTAAAGATTTCTCATGCAAAGCGATCACTATTGCTAGATAAACGAACTCATCTCCACATGATCAGTTTTCAGCGATAATTGTGTTTGAGGCCGTATTTCACCTATCTTGTTGGCAATACAATGATTCTTTTAGGTTGCAATCTTCAATCCATACATATTTATGGGTAGGTACTATACCCTACTCGGTTTTGCAATGAAAACTGCAGGAACTTCAAAGCAGCACTAGGAAACAGACTGATCATCCAGAATAAAGATTCTCTTGCAAACCGTACACATTGTTCTACATGAAATTACTCCTCTACACATGCTCAATTCTGATACATGTCAGTGTATGAAAGCTTTACTTCCCCTAGCTTGTTGGGAAAACAAAGTTTCTTTTGAGTTACAATCTACTATCCTTTCATATATGAGTGGATATACTAGCTCCAACTAAGTTTTCCAGTCAAAACTGCAGGAAATTTAAAGCGGCACTCGGAAACACACTGAGAATCGAGAGTAAAGATTTCTCATGCAAAGCGATCACTATTGCTAGATAAACGAATGCATCTCCACATGCTCAGTTTTCAGCGATAATTTTGTTTGAGGCCGTATTTCACCTATCTTGTTGGCAACACAATGATTCTTTAAGGTTGCAATCTTCAATCCATACATATATATGGGTAGGTACTATAACCTACTCGGTTTTGCAATGAAAACTGCAGGAACTTCAAAGCAGCACTAGGAAACAGACTGAGAATCCAGAATAAAGTTTTTCTTGCAAACCGTTCCATTTGTGCTAAATGAGTGAATGTCTCTCCACATTCTATTTTCTAAAATATATGTGTGTTTGAAAGCAGTCCTTCACCTAAATTTTTGGGAACACAAACATTCTTATCAGTAGCAAACTTCACTCCATATATGTATAAAGGGATGTAGAAGTTCCAACTCGGTTTTTTTGTAAAAACTGCAAGAATTTCAAATCGGCAGAAGGAAACAGACTGAGAAACCAGAGTAAATGTTTCTCCTGCAAACACTTCACTTTGTCCTAGATAAACGAATGTCTCTCCTCATGCTCAGTTCTGATATGTAATATTGTGTGAAAGCCGTTCTTTACCTAGCTTGTTGGGAACATGTAGTATCTTTTCAGTTGCAAATTACTCTCCCTATATTTATATGGGTTGCTACAACCTCCAAAACGAATTTCCAATGAAATCTGCAGGAACTTCAACCCGGAAATAGGAAACTGTCTGAGAATACAGAGCAAATTTTTTCCTGTAACTGCTTCCCTTTTTAATATATGAATGTATATCTCTACACATTCTCAGTTGTGAGAGATATATGTGTGTGAAAGCCATCTTTCAACTATGTTTTTGGAACATGAAGTATGTTTTCAGAAGCAAACTACACTGCATGTTAATATATGGGCAGGTTCTACCTCCAACTCTGTTTTCCTGTAAAACGGCAGGAACATGAAAGTGGCTCTAGGAAACAGACAAAGAATCCATAGTAAAAGTTTCCCCAGCAACCCGTTCCCTTTGTGCTAGATTAACGAATCTCTCTCCCATGCTCGATTCTGATAGGCAAATGATTGTGAAAGCCGCACTTCACCAAAGTTGTCGGGGACACAATGATATTTTCCAGTTGCAAAGTACACTCCATACATATATATAAGGTGTGTGTCTATTTCCAATTCGTTTTTCAAGTGAAAACTGCAAGAATCCCAAACCTGCACTAGAAAACAGACTGAGAATAAAGATTAATATTTTCTACTACAAAGCGATCACTTTGTGCTACATGAACCAAAGACTCAGCACATGCTCATTTCTGAGACATATTTTTGTGTGAAAACCAACATTCACCTAGCTTGTTGGGAACACACAGTTTCTCTTCAGTAGAAAACAACATTCCTTTCAGATATAAGTGAAGGTACAAGCTCCAACTCGGTTTCAAATTGAAAACTGCTGTAAATTCAAAGTGCACTAAGAAATAGACTGTGGAACCAGAGTAAAATTTCTTCTGCAAACTGTTCCATTTGTGTTAGATTAACGAAAGTCTCTCCCCATGCTCAGTTCTGAGATATAAGTGTGTTTGAAAGCAGTCCTTCCCCTAGCTTTTTGTGAACACAGACATCTTATTAGTATCAAACTACATTCCATACCAATATATAGGGAGGTAGAAGTTCCAACACGGATTTCGAGTAAAAACTGCACGAATTTCAAAATGTTACTAGGAAACAGACTGAGAAACGAGAGTAAAATTTTTCCTGCAACCTGTTCTCTTTGTTCTAGATGGAGTAATGTCTCCACACATGCACTTTTCTGAGGTATAAATGTTTTTGATAGCAGTCCTTCACCTAGCTTGTTGGGAAAACATTGTTTCTTTTGAGTTACAATCTACTATCCTTTCATATAAGTGTGGATATACTAGCTCCAAGTAGTTTTTGCATTGAAAACTGCAGTAAATTCATAGCGGCACTAGGAAACACACCGAGAATCAAGAGTGAAGATTTCCCCTGCAAAGCGATCACTATTGCTAGATAAAAACACGTATCCCCACATGCTCAATTTTCAGCGATAATTGTGTTTCATGGCCGTTATTCACCTAGCTTGTTGGCAACACAAAGATTCTTTAAGGTTGAAAACTGCAATCCATAAATATATACGTGTAGGTAGTAACCCCTACACGGTTTTGTAATGAAAAATGCAGGAACTTCAAACAGCACTAGAAAAAGTCTGAGAAACCAGTGTAGATGTTACTCATGCAAACCGTACACATTTTTCTACATGAAAGAATGCCTCTCCTCATGCTCAGTTCTGATACATGTCAGTGTGTGAAAGCCTTCCTTCCCCTAGCTTGTTGGGAACATGAATTTTCTTATCAGTTGCAAACTCTACTCCATATATTTATGAGGATTGCAAGAACCACCAAATCGTATTTCCACTGAAATCTGCAGGAATTTCAACCCGGCACTTGGAAACAGACTAAGAATCCAGAGAATAAATTTCTCCAGGAAACCGTTCCAATTGTGCTTGATGAACAAATGTCTCTCCACATGCTCACATCTGAGAGTGAGGTGTGTGTGAAAGTCGTCCTTCACATATGTTGTTGGGAACAAAAATATTGTTTTTAGATGCAAACTACAGTGTATATATATATATATATATATATAGGGAAGTACAGGTTCCAACAATGATTTACACTGAAAACTGCAGGAAATTCAACACAGTAGTAGGAATTAGAATGAGAAAACTGAGTAAATTTTCTCCTGCAACCAGTTCCCTTTGAAGTAGCTGAACAAAATTCTCTCAACATTCTCAGATCTTATATGAAACTGGGTTTGATATCTGTCCTTCAACAAGGTTGTGGGAACAAAATGTTTCATTTAAGTTGCAATCTACACTCCATATATATAAAAAAGGAGTGACTATTTCCAACCCGATATTTCACAGAAAACTGCAGGAAATTCAAATCTGCACTAGGAAACAGACTGAGAAACCAGAGTAAATGTTTCTCCTGCAAACCGTTCAATTGGTTCTACATGAACGAATGCCTCTCCACATGCTAAATTCTGATAGATATCAGTGTGTGAAAACCTTCCTTCACTTAGATTGTTGGGAACATGAAGTTTCTTATCAGTTGCAAAACCTACTCCATAAATTTATATGGAGTGCTTGAACCAACAAACCGGATTTCAAATGAAATCTGCAGGAATTTCAACCCGGCACTTGGAAACAGACTGAGAATCCCGAGGAAAATTTTCTCCAGCAACCCTTTCCAATTGTTCTTGATTAACGAATGTCTTTCCGCATGCTCAGATCTGAGGGTTAGGTGTGTGTGAAAGTCGTCCTTCACATATGTTGTTGGGAAAACAAATATTGTTTTTAGCTGCAAATTACAGTGCATAACTATATATAGGGAACTACAGGTTCCAACAATAATTTACACTGAGAACTGCAGGAAATTCAACAAAGTACTAGGAATTAGACTGAGAAAACAGAGTAAATTTTCTCCTGCATCCACTTCCCTTTGTGGTAGATGAACGAAATACTCTCATCATGCTCAGGTCTTATAAATATCTGGGTGTTAAAGCGGTCATTCACCAAGGTTGTGGGAACAAAATATTTCATTTCATTTGCAAACTACTCTGTATATATGTATATAGGGTGTTACTATTTCCAACTAGAATTTCCAGGGAAAACTGCAGTAACACCGAAATGGCAATAGGAAACAGACAGAGAAACCAGAGTAAAATTTTTCTGCAGCTTTTTCCCTTTGTTCTTGATGAAAGTATGTCTCCCCACATGCACATTTCTGAGGGATAAATGTCTTTTAAAGCAGTCCTTCAACTAGCTTGTTGGGAAAACAAATTTTTTTTTGAGATACAAACTACTATCCTTTAATATATGACTGGATATACTAGCTCCAAAAAATTTATCCATTGAAAACTGCAGGAAGTTCAAAGTGGCACTAGGAAACAAGCTGAGAATGGAGAGTAAAGATTTCTCCTGCAAAGCGATCACTAATACTAGATAAACAAACGCAACTCCACATGCTCAGTTTTCAGCAATAAGTGTGTTTGAAGGCCGTTTTTCACGTAGCTTGTTGGCAACACGAAGATACTTTAATTTTGTAAAATGCAATACATAGATAAATAAGGGGAGGTACTAGAAACTACTCGGTCTTCAACTGATAACTGCAGGAAGTTCAAAGCAGCACTGTGAAACAGACTGAGAATCCAGAATAAAAGTTTCTTTGCAAACCGTTCCAATTGTGCTAGATGTGCGAACATCTATCCACATGCTCACTTCTAAGATAGAATTGTGTTTGAAAGCATTCCTTCATCTAGATTTTGAGAACACAAACATTCTTATCAGTAGTAAACTACACTCCATAAATATACATAGGGATGTAGAAGTTCCAACTCGGTTTTCCATTAAAAACTGCACGACATTCAAATCGGTAGTAGGAAACAGACTGAGAAACCAGAGTAATTGTTTCTCCTGCAACCCGTTCAAATTGTTCTACGTGAACGAACACTTTTCCACATGCTCATTTCTGATTGGTATCAGTGTGTGAATGTCTTACTTCCCCTAGATTGTTGGGAACATGAAGTTTCCTATCAGTTGAAATTCAAATCTATATATTTATATGGAGTGCTAGAATCACCAAATCGTTTTTTCACTGTAATCTGCTGGAATTTGAACCCGGCACTTTGAAACAGCCTGAGAATCCAGAGATTAATTTTCTCCAGCAACCCGTTCCAATTGTGCTTGATGAACGAATGTCTCTCCACATGCTCAGCTCTGAGAGGTAGGTGTGTGTGAAAGTCGCCCTTCAAATATGTTGTTGGGAACAGAAAGATAACTTTTGGTTGCAAACTACAGTCCATATATATATATGGGGAATTACAGTTTCCAACAAGGATTTACAGAGAAAACTGCAGGAAATTAAACACAGTACTAGGAATTAGACTGAGATAACAGAGTAAATTTTCTCCTGCAACCACTTCCCTTTGTGGTAGATGAACGAAATACTCTCAACATGCTCAGTTTTTATAAATAACTTGGTGTTAAAGCGGTCTTTCACCAAGGTAATTGGAACAAAATATTTCATTTAAGTTGCAAACTACTCTGTATATATGTATATAGGTTGTTAATATTTCCACTAAAATTTTCAGGGAAAACTGCTGGAACACCAACTGGCAATAGGAAACAGACAGAGAAAACAGAGTAAAATTTTTCCTGCAATATGTTCCCTTTGTTCGAATGAAGGAATGTCACCCCACATGCACAATTCTGAAGGATAAATGTCTTTGAAAGCAGTCCTTCACCTAGCTTGTTGGGAAAACAATGTTTCTTTTGAGTTACAATCTACTATCCTTTCATATATGAGTGGATATACTAGCTCCAAGTAGGTTTTCCAGTGAAAACTGCAGTAAATTCAAAGCAGCACTAGGAAAATCACTGAGAATCTAGAATAAAGATTTCCCTGCAAAGCGATCACTATAGCTCGATAAACGATCTCATCTCCAAATGATCAATTTTCAGCAATAACTGTGTTTGAAGGCTTTGTTTCACTTAGCTTGTTGGCAACACAAAGATTCTTTAAGTTTGCAAACTTCAATCCATACATATATATGGGTAAGTAATATCCCCTACATGGTTTTGCACTGTAAACTGCAGGAACTTCAAAGCAGCACTAGGAAACAAACTGAGAATCCAGAATAAAGTTTCTCTTGCTAACCGTTCTATTTGTGCTAGATGAGCGATAGTCTCCCCACATGCTCAATTCTAAAATATAAGTGTGCTTGAAAGAAGCCCTTCACCTAGCTATTTGGGAACACAAACATTCTTATTAGTAGCAAACTACACTCCATACATATATATAGGTCGGTAGAAGTACCAACTCGAATTTTCTTTAAGAACTGCAGGAATTTCACATCGGCAGAAGGAATCATTCAGAGGAACCAGAGTAAAGGTTTCTCCTGCAAACCGTTCACATTTTCCTACATGAAAGAATGTCTCTCCACATGCTCAGTCCTGATAGGTAATATAGTGTGAAAGCCTTACTTCCCATTGCTTGTTGGGAACATGAATTTTCCTATCACTTGCAAACTCTACTGCATATATTTATATGTAGTGCTAGAAAAACCAAATCATTTTTTCACTGTAATCTGCAGGAATTTCAACCCGGCACTTGGAAACAGACTAAGAATCCAGAGAATAAATTTCTCCAGAAAACCGTTCCAATTGTGCTTGATGAACAAATGTCTCTCCACATGCTCTGCTCTGAGAGGTACTTGTTTGTGTAAATCATTCTTCACATATGTTGTTGGGATCTCAAAGATTGTTTTTAGTTGCAAATGACAGTGCATATATATATATATGGAAGTACAGGTTCCAACACGGATTTACAGTGAAATCTGCAGGAAATTTACACAGTAGTAGGAATTAGACTGAGAAAACAGAGTAAATATTCTCTTGCAACCACTTCCCTTTGTGGTAGATGAAGAAAATACACTCAAAATTCTCTCTTTTTATAAGTAACTGGGATTGAAATCTTTCCCTCAACAAGGTTGTTGGAACAAAACGATTCATTTCAGTTGCAATCTACTCTCCATACATATAAAAAAGAGTGACAATTTCGAAACCAATATTTCAGTGAAAACTGCAGGAATATCAAACCGGAAGTAGGAAACACACTGAGAAACCAGAGTAAATGTTTCACATGCAAAATTTTCACATTGATCTACATGAACGAATGCATCTCCACATGCTCAGTTCTGATACGTGTCAGTGTGTGAAAGTCTTACTTCCCCTAGATTGTTGGGAACATGAATTTTCTTATCAGTTGCAAAATCTACTCCATAGATTTATAAGGATTGCTCGGACTAGCAAACTGTTATTCCAATGAAATCTGCAGGTATTTCCACCCGGCACTTGGAAAGAGCCTGAGAATCCAGAGGAAAATTTCCTCCAGCAACCCTTTACAATTGTGTTGATGAACTAAGGTCTTTTTTCATCCTCAGATCTGAGAGGTAGCTGTATGTGAAAGCCGTCCTTCACATAGTTTGTTGGGAACACAAAGTATATTTTTAGTTGCAAACTACAGTCCATATATATATGGGGAATTTCATTTTCCAACACGGATTTACACTGAAAAGTGCAGGAAATTCAACACATTACTAGGAATTAAACTGAGAAAACAGAGTTAATTTTTCGCTACAACCACTTCCCTTTGTGGTATATGAACGAAATACTCTCAACATGCTCAGTTCTTATAAGTAACTGAGAGTGAATTCTGCCCTTCACCAAGGTTGTGGGAACAAATTGTTTCTTTTCAGTTGCACACTACACTCTATATATGTATATAGGGTGTGACTATTTCCAACTCGCTTTTCCAGTGAAAACTGCAGGAACTTCAAATTGGCAAGAGGAAACAGACTGAGTAACCAGAGTAAAATTTTTCCTGCAACATGTTCCCTTTGTTCTAGATGTAGTAATGTCTCCCCACATGCACATTTCTGAGCGATAAATGTCTTTGAAAGCAGTCCTTCACCTAGCTTGTTGGGTAAACAATGTTTCTTTCAAGTTACATTCTACTATCCTTAAATATATTAGTGAATATACCAAATCCAGCTAGGTTTTCCAGTGAAAACTGCAGGAAATTCAAAGCCTCACTAGGAAAATCACTGAGAATCGAGAATGAAGATTTCCCCTGCAATGCAATCACTATAGCTTGATAAACCAACTCATTTCCACATGATCAGTTTTCAGTGATAAGTGTGTTTGAACACCGTGTTTCAATTAGCTTCTTGGCAACACAAAGATTCTTTAAGGTTGCAAAATTCAATCCATTCATATATATGGGTAGGAACTATCCCCTACACGGTTTTGCACTGTAAATTGCAGGAACTTCAAAGCAGCACTATGAAACAACCTGAGAATCCATAATAAAGTTTCTCTTGCAAACCGTTCTATTTGTGCTAGATGAGCAAACGTCTCTCCACATACTCAGTTCTAAAATATAAGTATGCTTGAAAGCAGCTCTTCACCTAGCTTTTTGGGAACACAAACATTCTTATCAGTAGCAAACTACACTCCATACATATATATAGGGTGGTAGAAGTTCCAACTCGGATCTTCTGTAAGAACTGCAGGAATTTCAGATTGGCAGATTGAATCAGTCAGAGAAACCCGAGTAAATGTTTCTCCTGCAAACACTTCACTTTGTCCTAGATGAACGAATGTCTCTCCACATGCTCAGTTCTGATACGTAATATTGTGTGAAAGCCATTCTTCACCTATCTTGTTGGGAACATGTAGTTTCTTTTCAGTTGAAAATTACTCTCCCTATATTTATATGGGTTGCTACAACCTCCAAAATGATTTTCCACTGAAATCTGCAGGAATATCAACCCGGCACTAGGAAACTGCCTGAGAATATAGAGTAAATATTTTTCCTGTAACTACTTCCCATTTTACTATATGAATGTACGTCTCTACACATTCTCAGTTCTGAGATGAAAATGTGTGTGAAAGCCGTCCTTCAACTTTGTTGATTGGAACATGAAGTATGTTTTCAGAAGCAAAATACACTGCATGATTTTATATGGGCAGGTTATAACTCCAACTCTGTTTTCCTGTAAAACGGCAGGAACATGTATGTGGCTCTAGAAAACAGACAAAGGATCCATAGTAAAAGTTTCCCCAGCAACCCGTTCCCTTTGTGCTAGATTAACGAATTTCTCTCCCATGCTCGATTCTGATTGGCAATGGTTTGTGAAAGCCACACTTCACCAAATTTGTCGGGAACAAAATGTTTCTTTCCAGTTGCAAGTAAACTCCATAAATATATACAAGTGGTGTGTCTATTATCAGCTCGGTTTTCCATTGAAAATTGCAAGAATTTCAAAACTGCACTAGAAAACAGACTGAGAATAAAGAGTAAAAGTTTCTCCTGCAATGCGATCGCTTTGTGCTAGATGAACCAACGACAATCCACATGCTCATTTCTGAGAGATAAGTTTGTGTGAAAACAAAATTTCACTTAGCTTGTTGGGAACACACGGTTTCTCTTCAGTTGATAACAACATTCCGTATATATATAAGTGAATCTGCAAGCTCCAACTCGGTTTCCCAGTGAAAAATACAGTAAATTCAAAGCGCACTAAGAAACAGACTGAGAAACCAGAGTAAAAGTTTCTTTTGCAAACCGTTCCATTTGGGCTAGATTAATGAAATTCTCTCCCCATGCTGAGTTCTGAGATATAAGTGTGTTTGAAAGCAGTCCTTCACTAGCTTTTTTGAACACAATGTATCTAATTAGTAGAAAAGTACAGTCCAAAGAAATCTATAGGGAGGTAGAAGTTCCAACACGTATTTCCAGTAAAAACTGCAGGAATTTCAAATTGGCACTAGAAAAATGACTGAGGAACCAGAGTTAATGTTTCTCATGCAAACCGTTCACATTGATCTACATGAACGAAAGCCTCTCCACATTCTCAGTTCTGATATGTGTCAGTGTGTGAAACCTTTCCTTCCCCTAGCTTGTTGGGAGCATGAAGTTTCTTATCAGTTGCAAACTCTACTCCATATATATAGAAGGATTGCTCGAACCACCAAATCTTATTTCCAATGAAATCTGCAGGAATATCAACCCGGCACTAGGAAACAGCCTGAGAATCCAGAGGAAAATTTCCTCCAGCAACCCTTTCCAAATTTGCTTGATGAAAGAATGTCTCTCCTCATGCTCAGATATGAGAGGTAGTTGTATGTGAAAGCCTCTTTCACATAGGTTGTTGGGAACACAAAGTTGGTTTTTAGATGCAAACTACAGTCTTTATAAATATATGGGGAATTACATGTTCCAACACTTAATTACACTGAAAACTGCAGGAAATTCAACACATTACTAGGAATTAGACTGAGAAAACAGAGTAAATTTCTCCTGAAACAACTTCCCTTTGTGGTAGATGAACGATATACTCTCAACATGCTCAGTTCTTTTAAGTAACTGGGTGTGAAATCTGTCCTTCAACATGGTTGTGGGAACAAATTGTTTCATTAGATTTACAATATACTCTCCATATTCTTATATAGGGAGAGAATATTTCCAACACGAAATTCCAGTGAAAATTGCAGGAACATCAAACCGGCAGTAGGAAACACACTGAGAACCCAGAGTAATAGTTTCTCATGCAAACCGTTCAAATTGTTCTACATGAACGAACGCCGCTCCACATGCTAATTTCTGATACATGTCAGTGTGTGAAAGCTTTACTTCCCCTAGCTTGTTGGAAGCATGAACTTTCTTATCAGTTGCAATTTCTACTCCATATATTTATAAGGATTGCTAGAACCACCAAATCGTTTTTCACTGAAAACAAAGAATTTAAACCTGGCACTTGGAAACAGCCTGAGAATCCAGAAGAAAGTATTCTCTAGCAACACTTTCAAATTGTGCTTGATGAACGAATGTGTCTCCTCATGCTCAGATCTGAGAGGTAGCTGTATGTTAAAGCCGAACTTTATTTTGTTTGTCGGGAAAACAAATTTGGTTTTTAGATGCAAACTAGAGTCCATATATATATATGGAGAATTACAGATTCCAACAAGTATTTACATTGAATACTGCAGGGAATTCAACCCAATACTATGAATTAGACTGAGAAAACAGAGTAAATTTTCTCCTTCAACCACTTCCCTTTGTGGAAGATTAACGAAATACTCTCAAAATGCAAAGTTGTAATAAGTAACTGAGTGTGAAATCTGTCCTTCACCAAGTTTGTGGGAACAAATTGTTTCTTTTCAGTTGCAAGCTACACTCTATATATGTATATAGGGTGTGACTATTTCCAACTCGATTTTCAAGTGAAAACTGCAGGAACATCCATCTTGCAATAGGAAGCAGACTGAGTAACCAGATTAAAATTTTTCCTGCAACATGTTCCCTTTGTTCTAGATGAAGGAATGTCTCCCCACATGCACATTTCTGAGGGATAAATGTCTTTGAATGCAGTCCTTCACCTAGCTTGTTGGGTAAACCATGTTTGTTTTGAGTTAAAATCTACTATCCTTTCATATATGAGTTGATATACCAAATTCAGGCAGGATTTCCAGTGAAAACTGCAGGAACTTCAAAGCCACACTAGGAAAATCACTGAGAATCGAGAATGAAGATTTCCCCTGCAAAGCGATCACTATAGCTAGATAAACGAACTCATCTCCACATGATCAGTTTTCAGCGATAAGTGTGTTGAAGGCCGTGTTTCACTTAGCTTGTTGGCAACACAAAGATTCTTTAAGGTTGCAAACTTCAACCCATACATATATATGGGTAGGTACTATCCCCTATACGGTTTTGCACTTTAAAATGCAGGAACTTCAAAGCAGCACTATGAAACAACCTGAGAATCCATAATAAAGTTTCTCTTGCAAACCGTTCTATTTGTGCTAAATGAGCAAACGTCTCTCCACATGCTCAGTTCTAAAATTTATGTGTGCTTGAAAGCAGCCCTTCACCTAGCTGTTTCTGAACACAAACAATCTTATCAGTAGCAAACTACACTCCATACATATATATAGGGAGGTAGAAGTTCCAACTCGTTTTTTCAGTAAGAACCGCAGGAATTTCAGATCGGCAGATGGAATCATTCAGAGAAACCAGAGTTAAGTCTTCTCTTGCAAACTGTTCATTTTTTCCTAGATGAATGAATGTCTCTCCACATGCTCAGCTCTGTTAGGTATTATTGTGTGAAAGACTTACTTCCCCTAGCTTATTGGGAGCATGTAGTTTCTTATCAGTTGCATACTCTAGTCCATAAATTTGTAAGAATTGCTAGAAACACCAAATCGTATTTCCAATGAAATCTGGTGGAATTAAACCCGGCACTAGGAAACAGCCTGAGAATCCAGAGGAAAGTTTCCTCCAGGAACCCTTTCCAAATTTGCTTGATGAAAGAATGTCTCTCCTCATGCTCATTTATGAGATGTACATGTATGTGAAAGCCTTCTTTCACATAAGTTGTTGGGAACACAATGTTGGTTGTCAGTTGCGAACTGCAGTCCATATATGTATATGGGAAATTGCATTTTTCAACAAGGATTTACACTGAAATGTGCAGGAAATTCAACACATTACTAAGAATTACACTGAGAAAACAGAGTAAATTTTCTCCTGCAAGCACTTCCCTTTGTGGTATATGAACGAAATACTCTCAACAATCTCAGTTCTTATAAGTAACTAAGTGTGAAGTCTGTCCTTCACGAAGGTTGTGGGAACAAATTGTTTCTTTGCTGTTGCAAAATACACTCTATAAATGTTTATAGGTTGTGATTATTTCCAACTGGATTTTCCAGTGAAAAATGCAGGAACATCCAACTAGCAATAGGAAACTGAGTAACCAGAGTAAAATTTTTCCTGCAACAGATTAACTTTGTTCTAGATGAAGGAATGTATCCCCACATGCATATTTCTGAGGGATAAATGTCTTTGAAAGCACTCCTTCACCTAGAATGTTGAGTAAACAATGTTTCTTTTGAGTTACAATCTACTATCTTTTCATATAAGAGTGGATATGCCAAATCCATCTAGGTTTTCCAGTGAAAACTGCAGGAACTTCAAAGCCTCACTAGGAAAATCACTGAGAATCGAGAATGAAGATTTCCCCTGCAAAGCGATCACTATAGCTAGATAAACGATCTCATCTCCACATGATCAGTTTTCAGCAATAAGTGTGTTTGAAGGCCGTGTTTCACTTAGCTTGTTGGCAACACAAAGATTCTTTAAGGTTGCAAACTTCAATCCATACATATATATGGGTAGGTACTATCCCCTACACGGTTTTGCACTGTAAACTGTAGGAATTTCAAAGCAGCACTAGGAAACAAACTGAGAATACAGAATAAAGTTTCTCTTGCAAAACGTTCTATTTTTGCTAGGTGAGCAAAAGCCTCTCCACATGCTCAGTTCTAAAATATAATTATGCTTGAAAGCAGCACTTCACCTAGCTTTTTGGGAACACAAACATTCTTATCAGTAGCAAACTACACTCCATACATATATATAGGGCGGTAGAAGAAACAACTAGAATTTTCTGTAAGAACTGCAGGAATTTCAGATCGGCAGAAGGAATCATTCTGAGGAACCAGAGTAAAGGTTTCTCCTGCAAACCGTTCACTTTTTCCTACATGAAAGAATGTCTCTCCACATGCTCACTCCTGATGAGTAATATAGTGTGAAAGCCTTACTTCCCATTGCTTGTTGGGAACATGAAGTTTCCTATCAGTTGCAAACTCTACTTCATACATTTATATGTAGTGCTAGAAAAACCAAATCATTTTTTCACTGTAATCTGCAGGAATTTCAACCCGGCACTTGGAAGCGGACTGAGATTCCAGAGAAATATTTCTCCAGCAACCTGTTCCAATTGTGCTTGATGAACGAATATCTCTCCACATGCTCTGTTCTGAGAGGTACTTGTTTGTGTAAATCATCCTTCACATATGTTGTTGAGATCTCAAAGATTGTTTTCAGTTGCAAATGACAGTGCATATATATATATATATGAAAGTACAGGTTCCAACACGGATTTACAGTGAAATCTGCAGGAAATTTACACAGTAGTAGGAATTAGACTGAGAAAACAGAGTAAATATTCTATTGCAACCATTTCCCTTTGTGGTAGATGAAGAAAATACACTCAAAATTCTCTCTTTTTATAAGTAACTGGGTTTGAAAACTTTCCCTCAACAAGGTTGTTGGAACAAAATGATTCATTTCAGTTGCAATCTACTCTCCATACATATAAATAAGAGTGACAATTTCCAAATCAATATTCCAGTGAAAATTGCAGGAATATCAAACTGGAAGTAGGAAACACACTGAGAAACCAGAGTAAATGTTTCCCATGCAAAATTTTCACATTGTTCTACATGAACGAACGCATCTCCACATGCTCAGTTCTGATACGTGTCAGTGTGTGAAAGTCTTACTTCCCCTAGATTGTTGGGAACATGAATTTACTTATCAGTTGCAAAATCTACTCCATAGATTTATAAGGATTGCTAGGACTAGCAAATTGTTATTCCAATGAAATCTGCAGGTATTTCCACCTGGCACTTGGAAAGAGCCTGAGAATCCAGAGGAAAATTTCCTCCAGCAACCCTTTCCAATTGTGTTGATGAACGAATGTCTTTCTTCATCCTCAGATCTGAGAGGTAGCTGTATGTGAAAGCCGTCCTTCACATAGTTTGTTGGGAATACAAAGTTTATTTTTAGTTGCAAAATACAGTCCATATATATATGGGGAATTTCATTTTACAACACGGATTTACACTGAAGAGTGCAGGAAATTCAACACATTACTAGGAATTAAACTGAGAAAACAGAGTTAATATTTCGTTGCAACCACTTCCCTTTGTGATATATGAACGAAATCCTCTCAACATGCTCAGGTCTTATAAGTAACTGAGAGTGAAATATGCCCTTCAACAACGTTGTGGGAACAAATTGTTTCTTTTCAGTTGCAAACTACACTCTATATATGTATATATGGTGTGACTACTTCCAACTCGTTTTTCCAGTGAAAACTGCAGTAACTTCAAAATGGCAAGAGGAAACAAACTGAGTAACCAGAGTAAAATTTTTCCTGCAACATGTTCCCTTTGTTCTAGATGAAGTAATGTCTCCCCACATGCATATTTCTGAGCGATAAATGTCTTTGAAAGCAGTCCTTCACCTAGCTTGTTGGGTAAACAATGTTTCTTTTGAGTTACATTCTACTATCCTTTAATATCTGAGTGAATATATCAAATCCAGGTAGGTTTTCCAGTGAAAATTGCAGGAAATTCAAAGCTTCACTAGGAAATTCACTGAGAATCGAGAATGAAGATTTCCCCTGCAAAGCGATCACTATAGCTAGATAAACGAACTCATCTCCACATGATCAGATTTCAGTGATAAGTGTGTTTGAAGGCCGTGTTTCAATTAGCTTCTTGGCAACACAAAAATTCTTTACGTTTGCAAAATTCAATCCATTCATATATGTGCGTAGGTACTATCCCATACACGGATTTGAACTGTAAACTGCAGGTACTTCAAAGCAGCACTATGAAACAACCTGAGAATCCATAATAAAGTTTCTCTTGCAAACCATTCTATTTGTGCTAGATGAGCAAACGTCTCTCCACATGCTCAGTTCTAAAATATATGTATGCTTGAAAGCAGCCGTTCACCTAGCTTTTTGGGAACACAGACATTCTTATCAGTAGCAAACTATACTCCATACATATATATAGGTCAGTAGAAGTTCCAACTGAGATCTTCTGTAAGAACTGCAGCAATTTCAGATTGGCAGATTGAATCAGTCAGAGAAACCCGAGTAAATGTTTCTCCTGCAAACACTTCACTTTGTCCTAGATGAACGAATGTCTCTCCACATGCTAAGTTCTGATAGGTAATATTATGTGAAAGCCGTTCTTCACCTATCTTGTTGGGAACATGTAGTTTCTTTTCAGTTGCAATTTACTCTCCCTATATTTATATGGGTTGCTATAACCTCCAAAATGATTTTCCACTGAAATCTGCAGGAACATCAACCCGGCACTAGGAAACTGTCTGAGAATACAGAGTAAATTTTTTTCCTGTAACTACTTCCCATTTTACTATATGAATGTACGTCTCTACACATTCTCAGTTCTGAGATGTAAATGTGTGTGAAACACGTCCTTCAACTTTGTTGTTTGGAACATGAATTATATTTTCAGAAGCAAAATACACTGCATATTTTTATATGGGCAGTTTCTAACTCAAACTCTGTTTTCCTGTAAAACGGCAGGAACATGTATGTGGCTCTAGGAAACAGACAAAGGATCCATAGTAAAATTTTCCCCAGCAACCCGTTCCCTTTGTGCTAGATTAACGAATCTCTCTCCCATGCTCGATTCTGTTAGGCAATTGTTTGTGAAAGCCATACTTCACCAAAGTTGTCGGGAACAAAATGTTTCTTTCCATTTGCAAAATAAACTCCATAAAAATATACAATGGGTGTGTCTATTATCAACTCGGTTTTCAACTGAAAATTGCAAGAAATTCAAAACTGCACTAGAAAACCGACTGAGAATGAAGAGTAAAAGTTTCTCCTGCAATGCGATCGCTTTGTGCTAGATGAAACAACGACACTCCACATGCTCATTTCTGAGAGATAATTTTGTGTGAAAACCAAATTTCACCTAGCTTGTTGGGAACACACGGTTTCTCTTCAGTTGATAACAACATTCCTTACATATATAAGTGAATGTGCAAGCTCCAACTCGGTTTCCCAGTGAAAAATACAGTAAATTCAAAGCGCACTAAGAAACAGACTGAGAAACAAAAGTAAAAGTTTCTTTTGCAAACCGTTCAATTTGGGCTAGATTAATGAAAGTCTCTCCCCATGCTGAGTTCTGAGATATAAGTGTGTTTGAAAGCAGTCCTTCACTAGCTTTTTTGAACACAAAGTATCTAATTAGTAGAAAAGAACAGTCCAAAGAAATCTATAGGGAGGTAGAAGTTCCAACACGTATTTCCAGTAAAAACTGCAGGAATTTCAAATTGGCACTAGAAAAATGACTGAGAAACCAGAGTAAATGTTTCTCATGCAAACCGTTCACATTGATCTACATGAACGAAAGCCTCTCCACATTCTCAGTTCTGATTCTTGTCAGTGTGTGAAAGCTTTAATTCCCCTAGCTTGCTGGGAGCATGAAGTTTCTTATCAGTTGCAAACTCTACTGCATATATTTAGAAGGATTGCTCGAACCACCAAATCGTATTCCCAATGAAATCTGCAGGAATATCAACCCGGCACTAGGAAACAGCCTGAGAATCCAGAGGATAATTTCCTCCAGCAACCCTTTCCAAATTTGCTTGATGAAAGAATGTCTCTCCTCATGCTGAGATATGAGAGGTAGCTGTATGTGAAAGCCTCCTTTCACATAGGTTTTTGGGAACACAAATTTGGTTTTTAGATGCAAACTACAGTCTTTATAAATATATGGGGAATTACATGTTCCAACACTGATTTACACTGAAAACTGCAGGAAATTCAACACATTACTAGGAATTAGACTGAGAAAACAGAGTAAATTTTCTCATGCAACCACTTCCCTTTGTGGTAGATGAACGAAATTCTCTCAGCATGCTCAGTACTTATTAGTAACTGGGTGTGAAATCTGTCCTTCACCAAGGTTGTGGGAACAAATTGTTTCATTAGAGTTACAATATATTCTCTATATTTTATATAGCGAGAGAATATTTCCAACCCGAATTTCCAGTGAAAACTACAGGAACATCAAACCGGCAGTAGGAAACACACTGAGAAACCAGAGTAATTTTTCTCATGCAAACCATTCACATTGCTCTACATGAACGAACACCTCTCCACTTGCTAAGTTCTGATACGTGTCAGTGTGTGAAAGCCTTACTTCCCCTAGCTTGTTGGGAGCATGGACTTTCTTATCAGTTGCAAATTCTACTGAATATATTTATAAGGATTGCTAGAACCACCAAATTGTTTTTCACTGAAAACCAGGAATTTAAACCTGGCACTTGGAAACAGCCTGAGAATCCAGAAGAATATATTCTCCAGCAACACTTTCCAAATGTGCTTGATGAACGAATGTGTCTCCTCATGCTCAGATCTGAGAGGTAGCTGTATGTTAAAGCCGTCCTTTATTTTGTTTGTTGGGAAAACACATTTGGTTTTTAGATGCAATCTAGAGTCCATATATATATATGGGGAATTACAGATTCCAACAAGGATTTACATTGAATACTGCAGGAAATTCAACCCAATACTATGAATTAGACTGAGAAAACAGAGTTAAGTTTTCCCTGCAACCACTTCCCTTTGTGGTATATGAACGAAATACCCTCAACATGCTCAGTTCCAATAAGTAACTGAGTGTGAAATCTGCCCTTCACCAAGTTTGTGGGAACAAATTCTTTCTTTTAAGTAGCAAACTACACTCTATATATGTATATAGGGTGTGACTATTTCCAACTCGAATTTCCAGTGAAAACTGCAGGAACATCCAACAGGCAATAGGAGGCAGACTGAGTTACCAGAGTAAAATTTTTCCTACAACATGTTCAATTTGTTCTAGATGAAGGAATGTCTCCCTACATGCACATTTCTGGGTGATAAATGTCTTTGAAAGCAGTCCTTCACCTATCTTGTTGGGTAAACAATGTTTCTTTTGAGTTACAATCTACTATGCTTTCATATATGAGTGGATATATAAAATCCAGCTAAGTTTTCCAGTGAAAACTGCAGGAAATTCAAAGCATCACTAGGAAAATCACTGAGAATCGAGATTGAAGATTTCCCGTGCAAAGCGATCTCTATAGCTAGATAAACGGACTCATCTCCACATGATCAGTTTTCAGTGATAAGTGTGTTTGAAGGCCCGGTTTCACTTAGCTTCTTGGCAACACAAAGATCTTTAAGGTTGCAAACTTCAATCCAAACATATATATGGGTAGGTACTATCCCCTACAGGGTTTTGCACTGTAAACTGCAGGAACTTCAAAGCAGCACTATGAAACAACCTGAGAATCCATAATAAAGTTTCTCTTGCAATCCGTTCTATTTGTGTTAGATGAGCAAATGTCTCTCCACATGCTCAGTTCTAAAATATAAGTATGCTTGAAAGCAGCCCTTCACCTAGATTTTTGGGAACACAAACATTCTTATTAGTAGCAAACTACACTCCATACATATATATAGGGCGGTAGAAGTTCCAACTCGGTTCTTCTGTAATAACTGTAAGAATTTCAGATTGGCAGTTTGAATCAGTTAGAGAAACCAGAGTAATTGTTTCTCCTGCAAACACTTCACTTTGTCCTAGATGAACGAATGTCTCTCCACATGCTCAGTTCTGATAGGTAATATTATGTTAAAGCCGTCCTTCACCTAACTTGTTGGGAACATGTAGTTTCTTTTCAATTGCAAATTACTCTCCTATATTTATATGGGTTGCTACAACCTCCAAAACGATTTTCCACTGAAATCTGCAGGAACTTCAACCCGGCACTAGGAAACTGTCTGAGAATACAGATTAAATTTTTTTCCTGTAACTACTTCCCATTTTACTATATAATGTACGTCTCTACACATTCTCAGTTCTGAGATGTAAATGTGTGTGAAAGCCGTCCTTCATCTTTGTTGTTTGGAACATGAAGTATGTTTTCAGAAGCAAAATACACTGCATGTTTTTAAATGGGAAGTTTCTAACTCCAACTCTCTATTCCTGTAAAACGGCAGGAACATATAAGTGGCTCTAGGAAACAGACAAAGTATCCATAGTAAAAGTTTCCCCAGCAACCCGTTCCCTTTGTGCTAGATTAACGAATCTCTCTTCCATGCTCGATTCTGATAGGCAATTGTTTGTGAAAGCCACAGTTCACCAAAGTTGTCGGGAACAAAATTTTTCTTTCCAGTTGCAAATTAAACTCCATAAATATATACAAGGTTTGTGTCTATTATCAACTCGGTTTTCCAGTGAAAACTGCAAGAACATCCAACAGGCAATAGGAAACAGACTGAGTAACCAGAGTAAAATTTTTCCTGCAACATGATCCCTTTGTTCTAGATGAAGGAATGTCTCACCACATGCAAATTTCTGAGCGATAAATGTCTTGAAAGCCGTCTTTCACCTAGCTAGATGGGTAAACAATGTTTCTTTTGACTTACAATCTACTATCCTTTCATATATGTGTGGATATATCAAATCCAGCTAGGTTTTTCAGTGAAAACTGCAGGAACTTCAACCTGGCACTAGGAAACTGTCTGAGAATACAGATTAAATTTTTTTCCTGTAACTACTTCCCATTTTACTATATAATGTACGTCTCTACACATTCTCAGTTCTGAGATGTAAATGTGTTTGTAAGCCGTCCTTCAAATTTGTTGTTTGGAACATGAAGTATGTTTTCAGAAGCAAAACACACTGCATGATTTTATATGGGCAGGTTCTAACTCCAACTTTGTTTTCTTGTAAAACGGCAGGAACATGTAAGTGGCTCTAGGAAACAGACAAAGGATCCATAGTAAAATTTTCCCCAGCAACCCGTTCACTTTGTGCTAGATTAACGAATCTCTCTCCCATGCTCGATTCTGATAGGTATTTTTTTGTGAAAGCCACACTTCACCAAAGTTGTCGGGAACAAAATTTTTCTTTCCAGTTGCAAATTAAACTCCATAAATATATACAAGGTTTGTGTCTATTATCAACTCGGTTTTCCAGTGAAAACTGCAAGAACATCCAACAGGCAATAGGAAACAGACTGAGTAACCAGAGTAAAATTTTTCCTGCAACATGATCCCTTTGTTCTAGATGAAGGAATGTCTCACCACATGCAAATTTCTGAGCGATAAATGTCTTGAAAGCCGTCTTTCACCTAGCTAGATGGGTAAACAATGTTTCTTTTGACTTACAATCTACTATCCTTTCATATATGTGTGGATATATCAAATCCAGCTAGGTTTTTCAGTGAAAACTGCAGGAACTTCAACCTGGCACTAGGAAACTGTCTGAGAATACAGATTAAATTTTTTTCCTGTAACTACTTCCCATTTTACTATATAATGTACGTCTCTACACATTCTCAGTTCTGAGATGTAAATGTGTTTGTAAGCCGTCCTTCAAATTTGTTGTTTGGAACATGAAGTATGTTTTCAGAAGCAAAACACACTGCATGATTTTATATGGGCAGGTTCTTACTCCAACTTTGTTTTCTTGTAAAACGGCAGGAACATGTAATTGGCTCTAGGAAACAGACAAAGGATCCATAGTAAAATTTTCCCCAGCAACCCGTTCACTTTGTGCTAGATTAACGAATCTCTCTCCCATGCTCGATTCTGATAGGTATTTTTTTGTGAAAGCCACACTTCACCAAAGTTGTCGGGAACAAAATTTTTCTTTCCAGTTGCAAATTAAACTCCATAAATATATACAAGTGATGTGTCTATTATCAACTCGGCTTTCCAGTGAAAATTGCAAGAATTTCAATCTGCACAAAAGACAGACTGAGAATGAAGAGTAAAAGATTCTCCTGCAAAGCGATCGCTTTGTGCTAGATGAACCAACGACTTTCCACATGCTCATTTCTGAGAGATAATTTTGTGTGAAAACCAAATTTCACCTAGCTTGTTGGGAACACACGGTTTCTCTTCAGTTGATAACAACATTCCTTACATATATAAGTGAATATGCAAGCTCCAACTCGGTTTCCCAGTGAAAAATGCAGTAAATTCAAAGTGCACTAAGAAACAGACTGAGAAACCAGAGTAAAAGTTTCTTTTGCAAACCGTTCCATTTGGGCTAGATTAATGAAAGTCACTCCCCATGCTCAGATCTGAGACATATTTATGTTTGAAAGCAGTCCTTCACTAGCTTTTTGTGAACACAAAATATCTTATTAGTAGAAAAGTACAGTCCAAAGAAATATAAAGGGAGGTAGAATTTCCAACACGTATTTCCAGTAAAAACTGTAGGAATTTCAAATTGGCACTAGAAATATGACTGAGAAACCAGAGTAAATTTTTCTTATGCAAACCGTTCACATTGATCTACATGAACGAATGCCTCTCCACATTCTCAATTCTGATACGTGTCAGTGTGTGAAAGCTTTACTTCCCCTAGCTTGTGGGTAGCATGAAGTTTCTTATCAGTAGCAAACTCTACTGCATATATTTATATGTAGTGCTGGAAATCCAAATCGTATTTCCAATGAAATCTGCAGGAATTTCAACCCGGCACTAGGAAACTCCCTGAGAATCCAGAGAAAAATTTCTTCAAGGAAACTTTTCCAAATTTACTTGATGAATGAATGTCTCTCCTCATGCTCAGATATGAGAGGTAGCTGTATGTGAAAGGCGTCATTCACATAGGTTGTTGGGAACACAAATTTAATTTTTAGTTGCAAACTGCAGTCCATATATATATATGGGGAATTGCATTTCCAACACGGATTTACACTGAAATGTACAGGAAATTCAACACATTACTAGGAATTAGACTGAGAAAACAGAGTAAATTTTCTTCTGCAACCCCTTCCCTTTGTGGTATATGAACGAAATACTCTCAACATGCCCATTTCTTATAATTAATTGGGTGTTAAACCTGTCCTTCACCAAGGTTGTTGGAACAAAATGTTTCATTTCAGTTGCAAACTGAACTCTATATATGTATGTAGGTTATGACAATTTCCAACTCGTTTTTCCAGTGAAAATTGCAGGAACATCCAACTGGCAATAGGAAAATGTCTGAGTAACCAGAGTAAAATTTTTCCTACAACTTGTTCCCTTTGTTATAGATGAAGGAATGTCTCCCCACATGCACATTTCTTAGGGATAAATGTCTTTGAAAGCAGTCCTTCACGTACCTTGTTGGGTAAACAATGTTTCTTTTGAGTAACAGTCTACTATCCTTTC